>NW_007052030.1:0-36955 GCF_000164805.1 Carlito syrichta | reverse complement strand
GTACGGGCGCCCCCGTCAGGTGAGGGTCGGCACCGCCCGGCCGGCCGCCGGGGACGGCCGGGGAGGGCCGCGGCTCCCCAGCCGCACGGATCGCTGGTTCTCGCGTCGCCGGCACCCCGTCCAGAAAGGGGCCGTCTGCTCCCGCATACCTGCCCAACATGATTTTTTGTGTGTGGAAGTCGTGCCGAGGGGCGGTGGGCTCACTTGTGTGTTTCCAGAGAACCGGGCGGCCGGCTGCTTCGAAGTCACCCGTGGTGGGCGATCGCCCTCTATCGGTGTTAGCCGGAAAGTGCAGGCAATGCTGGGATCTCCGAGTTTTGACACGTCAAGAGCCGAAGGATTTTTTCTTGGTGTTTTCAAAATACGTCTGACGAAAGGAGTGAGGGTTTCATCGGGCCGATGTTTAATGAGAATGGGTCGGCTTCCTGGTTTTGTGTTAAAATTTCAGGCGTTAAAAAAGTCATTCCCAGAATTAATAAATAAGAATCATGGAAGAGATTTGTTTCCCATGCTTAACGTTGTTTAATAAGGGAGGATGGAAAAAGAAGCGCCCCGAGAATTATAAAGGGATCAAAGGTGTAGAGGTAGGCATGAGGTAGGGAGGAGAAGGGAAATAGTTGGAGGGAGTGGGGATTACAAGATTCGCCAAAACCAGGTGTCAGGCATCCAAAGAGCATTCTTCCATAAGTATGAGAGTAACCGGTAGCCTTTGGTTGCCATGTAGGAGAGAGACGCTTCTTGAACGTGGTCATAGTCTTGTGCTAGGTATGAAAGCACTTTAAAACTTTTATTTGTGGCTCAAGCTGTCATCCCAGCACTTTGGGAGGCCGAGGCGAGAGGATTGCCAGAGCCCAGGGGTTCAAGACCAACCTGGGCGATTTGGCGAGAACTCTTCTCTACAATAAATCAAAATAAGCCAGAGCTTGGTAGTGTGTGCCTGTAGTTCCAGCTCCTTGGAAGGCTGAGGCAGAAGGATGACTTGAGCCCTGCAGGCCGAGGCTACAATGGCCGTGAGCGTGCCACTGCACTCCAACCTGGGTGACAGAGTGAGACTCCGACTCCAAAAAAAGAAAAAGAAAACAAAATTTACCTGGCAATCTTTTTATCTATTAATAAGATTAGATGTATGAGAGTATAGGAAGAAGAATAGGAAGTCAGTATGTTAATATGCAAACTATGAATAGTGAAAGCCTCATTTATGTAACATTTTGCAGTTTGTGCGTATTCCATTCAGTTTCTCAGTAACTATGGATGAAATTATTGTTAGTCTTGTTTTGCATATGAGAAGTTCCTAGAGTTTAATGTGACTTTCCTAAAACCAGTAAGTGGCAGAATTAGGCTTTAAACTCAGGTCTTCTGGCTTCGGTCACTTTCATGCTTTTTTCCTTGCACTCTATTCTTTCTCTCTGTTAAAGGCTATTTGGGAATAATGCCTTATGGCATTTTTATACTGTCTTTCCCACTTGTTCTGTTCCCATGATTATGCCCATCACATTTGCTCATTCAACAATTCTTGAAAATATCAGAATATACTTCAGAGTTACTGTTTAACAGGTACTATGTGCAAAGTATATTGTTTGGTACTGATTCTTGATAATCAGACGTAGACACTGATCCTTCTCTCAGTGCAGCTTATAGTCTAGTTAAGAAACTGATATTTGTGCATAAAGAACTAAAATACAATGTGGGATGTTTTCAGACAGGTACTAGTGACTATGCAGCTAGGCAATGATAAGCACAAACAGAATGTTTGAAGGAGAAGAGATTTATGATTTGGATCTTCAATAGTGGAGATTTGGATTTTTAAAAAAAGAAGAGAGTATCTTAAGTGTTTGTGGAAAATGCCAGAGGTGAGCTATAATAGAAGCAACAGGTAGATTAATTTTTTCAGAGCATATGAGGGGGATAGAGTTGGAACAGAGATATCAGCTGTCAGAGGAGATTGACTTATGGCTCTCCCCTTCAACCAGAATCACATACACTATGATATTATACTTGAATATTTTAGAATTTCTAATAGGTAAATTGTTCAATCTTACTTTTCTTTTGTTTTTGATAGTTGGATATTTAATTCGATTACCGAGAGGTTTTCACTTGACTCAAGATTCAGTGAAAATAGTGGGATCACCAGATTTTCCAGGTATTTGTAAATAAATTTAATAACTTTTTAAAGAAGTTAGCATTTGTTTATCAATCTTATTTAAAAGGCTAATGTTCCTTCGTTATCCTGGTCTCCTAAGGCCCTTATATTTCTACAGAAAAGGTTTAAAGTTGTTTCCATGTATATTAGATTCATCCAGGTCTAAGTCTGTATGTTATAACTGCTTAAGTGTATAAACAATTATTTCTAAAAGTTATTTCTAGTTTCCTATAGTGTTTATGGTATTATATAATAATTAGCAATAATATTAAATGCACATAGTTCAAATGTGTTAAAACTTTTTTCTAATGAAATTTATAAATCATAGAGAGTTTGGTTTCATAAAATTTAGTCATATGAGGAATAGCAGCTACAACTCTTTTGGATTCTTTGTGGTAAATTCACGTCATAAAATTCCTCCTTTAAAGTGTGTACTATTCAGTTGTTTTTAGTATATTGAGAAGGTTGGACAACCATCACCACTATCTAATTTCTCAACATTTTCATTACGCCAAAAAGAAGCACCTTGCCCATTAAGCAATCACTCTCTAGCCCTGGAAAACACTGGTCTACTTTTTGTTTCTATAGTTTTGCCTGTTCGGAATCTTTTATATGAGCCATTATACACTATGTGACCTTTTGTGTGTGTATCCATTCACTTTGTATAATATTTTTGGGTTCAGCCGTGCTGTAGAATGCACCAGCACTTCATTCTTTTTTATGCCTGAATAAGAATCCATTGTATGTGAACATTTGTTCTCACTTTTCTTGAGTATATACCTAAGTGTAGAACTGCTGTGGCTTATGGTAACTCTATGTTTAACATTTTGAACAGCTGCCTGACTATTTTTAAAGAGCCTGGACTATTTTACTTTCACATCAGCAATGTATAAGGACTCCAGTTCTCCATTATTCTCGCCATCGCTTATTTTTGATTATAATATTCTAGCATGTGTCAAGTGGTATCTCGTTGTGGTTTTGATGTGCATTTCCCTGTGACTAATGATGTTGTGCCTTTTTTCATGTGTTTTGTCACCATGTGAATATATCTTTTGCAGAAATGCTTATTCAAGTCCATGGCCATTTTTAACTTGGGTTGTTTGTCTTTTTGTCATTAAATTATAGAGTTCTTTATATAGTGTATGTCATATCTCAGGTATGATTTGCAAATATTTTGCCTATCCTGTGGATTTTTTCACTTTCTTAATGTGTTCTTTGAAGCTCACATTGTTGTAGACATTGATAAAGTCTGATTTCTATTTTTTATTTAGTACTAGTGCTTTAGATGTCATATCTAAGAAATCATTGCCTAATATTGGTTACAAGGTGTTATGCCTATGTTTTCTTATAAGAGCTTCATAGTTTTAGTTCTTACATTCAGGCATTTGGTCCATTTTGAATTAATTTTGGTATATAGTGCAAGGTAGAGGTCAATCTCATTGTTTAACATGTGGCTATCCAGTTGTTTTTAGTACCATTTATTGAAGAGACTATTATTTCTCTATTGAATTATATTGGCACTCTTAGTAGAAAGCAATTCTCCCATACTTGTATAGATTTATTTTTGGACTCTAAATAAAGAGTGTAAATCAGTTCTGCACCATTGATTTATATGACGATGCTTATGCCAATGCTGTTTGGATTATTGCTGCTTTGTAGTAAGTTTTGGAATCATTCCGTGTGAATCATTTGTTCTTTTTGAGATTGTTTTGGCTTTTCCGGGTCCCTTGCAGTTCCATATTAATTCTAGAATCAGTTTATCAAATTCCTCAAAAATGTTGATTGGGATTTTTAACAGGGTTTTCATTGAATCTGTACATCAATTTCAGGAGTACTGGCACCTTGACAGTATTAAGTCTTTCAACCTATTTATTTAGATTTTTTATTTCCTTCAGTGATGTTTTATAGTTTTCGGTGTACAAGTTTTACAATTCTAGTGTTAAATTTGTTACTAAATATTGTATTATTTTGATACTGTTTTAAAACGAATGGGTTTATTTAGTTTTTTGGATTATTTATTGCTAGTGTATGGAAATAAAATTGATATTTTCATATTGATGTTGTATAAAACTGATGTCTGTTTTCACCATTAAGTATGACGTTAACTGTAAGTTTTTGTAGATGCCCTTTATCAGGTTTGGGAAGTTTCTTTTTTCCCAGTTTGTTGAGTGCTTTTATCATAAAAGGTTTTGGATTTTGTTAAATGTTTTTTTTTCCCTAAATCTTTGGAGATGATCATGTGGTCTTGTCCTTTATTCTGTTAATATGATGCATTTCATGGATTGAATTTTGTATTTTGAACTAATCTTGCATTCCTGGGAAAAATACAAGTTGATTATGATGTAATCCTTTTTTGTGTTGCTGGATTTGGTCGCTAATATTTCTAGCATTTTTATGTCTATGTTCGTAAGGGAAACTGTTTTATAAATTTTTTGTGCTGTCTATGTTGGATTTTGGTTTTAGGGTAGTACTGGCTTCATAGAACAAGTTGGTATGTGTTACATATATATATATATATATATGAAGAGTTTTTGAAGGATTGTTGTTGATTCTACTTCAATTGTTTGATAAAAATTCACCGGTGAATCCATATAATGCTAGACATTTCTGGGAATTTTTTGACTACTAATTTAATCACTCTACTTGCTTTATGTCTATTCAGACTTTCTACTTTATTATGACTAATGAGAAGCCATTAACTGAGGATTGCTTGTGTGTGATGACTTGCTTCTCTCTTGCTGCTTTCAAAATTTTTTGTTTATGGATTTTGTCAGTTTGATTATCATGTGCCTGCATATGGATTTTCTTGTGTTTATCCAGCTGAAATTCAGCTGGAATTCTTGGATGTGTAGATTCATGTTTTTCCTCAAATTTGGATGTGTAGATTCATGTTTTTCATCAAATTTGGGACATTTTTGCCATTATTTAAACAAATTTTTTTCTGATTCTTTTTCTCTCCTCTTCCTGGAACTCTCATTGTGCATACATTGGTATGATTAATGGTTTTAAAATTTTTTATAGGACTCTGAGTCATTTATATTTTTTATTTTCCTATTTCTCAGACTGAATAATTCCAAATTGACCTCTCTTCAAGTATGCTGACTCTTCTCCTATTCAATCTGCTGTGATTCCTTCAGTAAATTTTTCATCTCAGTTATTGTACTTTTTAATTCACAGGTTAAAAAATAATTTCTATCTCTTATTAATATTGTTTATCTGGAGAGACATCTTTTAGTACTTTAGACAATTTTCTTTGATCATATGTCAAGTAGCTAATGTAAGTCTTTGTCCAGTTAGTCCAACATTTTTGGTCTTTCTTGGGTCAATTTCAACGGGCATTTTAAAAAATGCATACTATCATATTTTCTTAGTTTTCTGCAGGTCTAATTTTTAGTTGAAAACTTGACATTTAAAATAATATAACATAGCAACTCTGGAAATAAGATTCCTCTTTCCAGGGGTTGCTGATGTTGCTGTTTAATGATATTATTTGCTTAGTGACTTTTCTAAACAAATTCCATAAATTACATATTCTTCATCATGTGTTACCACTGGAGTCTTTGTTCAATTATCTTAGGCTAATGATTGAACAGAGATTTCATTAATATCTTGAACCAGTTAGTCTGCTAGTCTATGCTGAGGGTCTCTTTGTACATGTTGGAGCATATCTTTAACTTTTAGCCAGGCAATTGATAACTCCACCTTATCATTCATTTTGTGCTGTGTAGAACCTCAACTTCAGCCAAAGGTAAGAATTTAAGGCCTCTTGGTCTTTACTGAGCATACACATTGTCCTGGGCATGCATACAGTTTTATGTATGTGTATGGCCTTTTATTTTCCCAGCAATGTGTCAGAATGATTTAAACAGTTCTCGTGGACATGTCATGTCCCAGCTTTTCCTCTTAAGGTATTGGTTACCCTGTTATTTTCCCCAGCTGTTACTCACTGTATCAGGTAGTCATAAAGTTAAATGATGGCCTCTAACTGTTTGTGATGAATACCTTTAGGGAAAGTGCTTTTTCTAGTAGATGCATTCCAAATCAAGTAATAATAGGCTTGTGAGTGCGATCTTCCAGGACACTGCCACACAGGTCAGATCATGATATTTCTAGAAATGAGGCTTAGAAGGCACTCTAACCATGCCTACCGTCTCCAGTGGCTGCTAGGTTATTGGTTCTCACTGTGATTGCAGACTGATGATTTTCAAGGGTAGAAACTGCAGAGTGGGGAAGGAGGGAATAGCACAAGCTAAAATGCTGCAAGCTCGGTGTTCTTACCAATTGTATTTTTTAGGGTGCTGTAACAAAGCACCACAAACAGAGTGGCTTAAGCCACAGAAATGAATTGTCTTACTGTTCGGTGGCCAGAAATCTAAAATCAAGGTGTTGGCAGTGTTGGTTCCTTCTGAAGGCTGTGAGGGAAGGTTTTGTTCCAGATTGCCATCTTATCCTGGTGACTCTTTGCCATCTCGTTCTGGTGACTCTTCGCATTTTCGTCCCTTTTTGTCTGTGCTTCCAAATGTCCCCCTTTTATAAGGACATCAGTCATCATGGATTTGGACCCAGTCTAATGACTTCATTTTAACCTGACTTGCTCTGTAAAGACTATCTCCAGTTAAGTTCACATTCTGAGGCACTGGAGATTAGAATTTTATACTAATTGTTGGGAGAAGGCACAATTGACTTATAAACCGATATTTAGTTGAGTTTTTTGAATTGATATTTTCTGGACTACTGTACAAGTCTTTGATTCATTTCCAGAGTCCTGAAAAATGTTTATTATGATATTTTTGCCTTTTCTCTCATTCTTTTAAGAAGAAGATAATTTTTGGAGTTCCTTACTCTACCATTTTCATTTAGTTCACCACCTTCAACTTTTAAACCTGGATTGTAAAACAGTTGTCTGTAACTAATTTTCCTTTTGTTTTCTTTTATTGGATACTATTAAATGTATTCTTAAAAACTGATTAACATTTTACATCAGCTCGTAGCTCTTGTATCACAAAGTAGATTATTGTGTAGTGTTTTGTTGGTTGTGACTCCATAATATGCTTATGTGTAATTTTTTTTGTGCCTGGAATTCTTTAGTTTTTTTTCCTGTCATACTGAGATTCAGCGTCTATCTATGTTGGCCATTTTTCTGTTCTGCGATCCTTTCTCTAATTTATTCACTTTTTGCTTATTCTTTACAGTTCATTTAGTTCTCCATTTTTATTCTTTCGTATATTAATTCAGTGGTCCTTTTCTTTACACTTTCAGTTTATTCCATTTTGGAATATGTGTAATGCATACCATTTTGTATGTCTTTTTTTGTACCTGTTCAAAAGTTTTCTGGGTCTATATTAACTAGGAGTAGAAGTTCAGCATCATGGGACCTGAGCAGTCTCAGTTCACTAAAATTGCTCTTCAAAATGACAGCACCAGTTCACACTTTCTCCAGTGTGCTTGAAGGTTCCCATTTTCTCACATCCTTACCAGCATGAAATTTTACCCAATTTTTCCATTTTTGCTAAGCTGAAGGTTAAATTGTCTTTGCCCATTGTTTTCCTTGTTGTTTTCAAGGGACTTACTTTCATGTTGTTTACGTTCCAGTCGTAAATAAATTTTTGATTATATTTGTTTCAAATATCTTCTCCTTCAAGTCAAATCTGTTAACTTTGTTTGTGTCATACAGGAATGAACAGAAAGTTTTTGTAGTTAAAAATTGACTTTAATATTTTTATTTGATATTTTTTGCATTAAGAAAATTTTCCTATTACCCAAAGACATAAAGGTATTATTTTATGTTTTCTTTAAATTATAATTTGCCTTCAAGTCTTTAGTCTATCTGGAATTAACTTTTGTTTATGATATGAGGTATAAATCTAAGTTTAAATTTGCATATATATTGAGATAATTTTAAACCATAATTTATTAATAGTTTGTATTTTCTCCAATGATTTTAGGTGCCATATCTATCATCTATCAGTTATTTATATATGTTTTTACCCTAGATCCAATGTTCTTTGTTTCTATACCAGACCACTGTATTTTATTCAATGCACATTTTAACATATCTCAACAACTCTTTTTGCTAGTGCCTCCTCCTTATTTTTCTGTCATAGAATTGTTTTAACTATTTATGAAGTTTTAATCTTCTATATACATTTTATAATCGGTATTAAAGAGTTTTTAAGAAAATTCTTCTGGAACTTTGCTTACAACTATGTTGATTATATACATAAATGTTGGGACAAATTGTTGTCTTTAAAGTTATAAGTGCACACTCTCATGATTATAGCATTGTGGTTTAATTTTATGTGTTTTGTAAGAGTTGGAAATGTTCCCCCAGAGGTCTTATTTGATTATAGAGTAACATCTGTTTGTTTTCTAAATGTTATCTTCTTTCTTATAACATAGTTTAGTGCATTATTGTTGACATAGAGAAATATAATTTGTTTTTGTATGCTGATATTGCATTGGGAAGCTCTTCTGGATTCGTTTCTGTTTGCTATGATTGAAATCTGTCACGCCAAAGCACAAAGACTTGACCTAAGTTTTGAAAAGTGAGGAGGCATTTAGGTATTTACATGAGTATAATCACAAAAGAGTGGTGTTGTATGCTGCTTTGGCATGCTTAAGGCAGAGGGGTTGAAGAATGGTTTAGTGAGATGTATGCTAAAAACAGATCATGGAAACTAGAGCCAGTAAATCATGCTGAGGAGTAAAAATTAATGGGGGTAAGGATTTATTAAAGAAGTTAGCCACGGACAAATGTAAACTGAGGAAAGTAGAATAGAAATGAGAAAACAAAAAGCAAAACCAGGTACGGTGGCTCACAATGTAATCCCAGCATGTTGTAGTCTGAGGTGGGAGTATTGCTTGAGACCAGGAGTGGGGAACCAACCTGGGCAACATAGCACAACATAGCGGGACCTTATCTCTACCTCCTCCAAAAAAAAAAAAATTAACTGGGTGTGCTGGTGTGTGCCTGTAACCCCAGCTACTCAGGCGCTGAGGGAATTGCCTGAGCCCAGGAGGTTGAGGCTGCAGTGAGCCAGAATCACGCCATTGCACTCTAGCTTGGATGACAGTGAGACTCCAACTAGAAAAAAAAAAACAAAGAAGAGCAGACAGCAGACATTAATTAATGAAAGAGACCACTATGATTTAATAGATTGGTTGAATGAAACCAAATGCTGCCTTTGGAACAATTAATAAGCAATATTTTGAAAATGTTATTAATAAAGATATGATAAAAATTTTTAAATCATAATTTAATATTTTGAATAATTTTATACTAATAAACTTGAATAACTCTAATACAAAATACATTTCTAAAAAAGACTTGATTAAATTATTTAGTAGACTAGTAACCAATTAAGTTCACCACATTAGTAGTCAGAAATTTGTTTTCTATTTCTCTTTTGGCAGATTTTTTTTTTTTAAAGACAAGGCTACACAGTTTTCCAAGGAGAAAAACACTATATATCCTTTCAGAGAAAATGTATAGATGAAAATATGCCCTATTCACTATATATGACCATTATAACCTGTTAATAATAAATAGTAATAACTACTAAATAAATACTTTATAATGATAAATTCTTGATAATGAAATGGAAAAGGACAGAACAGAATATGAAAATTATACATATTTATATATATAAGCATAGTTGCAAGGGTCCTAAGAAAATATTTACAAATTGAATCCAACAATGTTTAAGCAAAAAAATATGACTGACTTGATCTATCCCAGGAAGGCAATCTACCTATTAATGCTTGACAAGCATTTTATTGTAGTATCCAAGCAGTATAAAATGAATGGTCATGTCAATCAATATAGAAAAAAATTTCTTAAAATCCAATACCTATTTATGATAAAAACAACTGAGATTAAATTAGATCTTTCTTAACCTGTAGAAGGATATGTATTTAAAAGTACATTCACTAAACATCATGCTAAACGGTGAAACTTTAGAGACAGTTTTAAAAAAGTTAATGATTCTCAAAAACAAGTTTTTATTTTACTGGATCACAAAAATCTTTGTATATGGTGAATCAGTGAAGAGTTGGCATGCAGTTTCTGAAGAAAGATTGTTGGAATTTTTTCTAAAACTTATGAGTAAATGCAAAACAATTGAATCTTTACTGAGTTCCTTTTGTTTCTCCTAAAGAATACTATTTTTGCTTCATTATCAGAATTCTTTAAATTTTAAAGCAAACTGGAACAAAATGCTTGATAATTAAAATTAAGTAAAACACATATTTGTTGACCTTTTAATCACTTTATCATTTTTTTATTTGGTACATTGTGCTACAGCATTGTGTATAATGCATCTTTCCTCAATCTAAAAATTGATTTGTAAGTTCTGATCATGTTTGGTATCTTTTCAAAAGAGATAAAGGGTAGATACAGAATTATCTTAATACTTCATAATTGAAATAATATTCTGAAAATAAGATAGGTTAGTGCACATGAACAAATACATTATGCTCAAGCTGAGGATACACAGGCATACACTCATATACATCCATACACACAAATAAACTACATATTTTTTTATGTTAGTTATACAGAATGCAATGAAATTTAGTTTTTTGTTTTGTTTTGTTTTGTTTTTTGAGTTGGAGTCTCACTTTGTTGCCCAGGATGGAGGGCAAAAGCCTGCTTCCAGCCACCGCAGTCTTGACCTGTTGGGCTCAGGCGATCCTTCTGCCTCAGCCTTACAAGTAGATGGAACTACAGGTATGCACCACCACGCCCGGCTAATTTTTTTAAAAAATTTATTGTGGAGATGAGGTCTTGCTAAGTTGCTCAGGCTGGTTTTGTACCCGTGGGCTCAGGCATTCCTCTCACCTCGGCCTCCCAAAGTGCTGGCCGACATTCAGTTCTTATTATCAAGTAATAGGAGCAATTAACCAAGTAAATCCTAATAAAGCTCATAACCCAAACTACAAAAATGTAAGGCATTATAGAGAAAGAGAGAACATAAAATATTATTGGAACATTTTAATATTGTATTTTCAGTGAAAGTATATGTCATGCTCCATCAGAGGAGTCCACATGTGTTATGTGTCACCAAAGGACTGCGAAATGCTGAACTGATAGACCCATCGTTCCAATGGCATGGGCCAAATGGAAAAATTGTTTCAGGTAGGATTTTATTTCAATTGTTATAATTAAATAGAATATCTGAAATGTACTCAGCACACAAAGAATCTCATATTTATCTTTTTCCTCAGTTCTTTTTCTTGTGATTTTCTTTTAGAGTTAGATCTACCAATGTAGATGTTGATACTATTTCTCAAATATCTTAATAGGAAACTGAGCCATACTAGAAGATTTAACTGTTTGGAGATATCTCAAAGTATCTATATTCCAAATAAGTTATTAGAAATTATTGTTTGACTGATTTGATCATTTTCTCTGTTCAGCTTCATATTTTGAAACACATATTTTACTTTTATTTAAATTTTTAATTTGATAAAAGCAGATTTATTTTTAAACTGTAGCTTAAAAATACAAATTAGCTTAGCTTGTTTTGTTTCTAGCCTTGCTAAAAACACAGACTAATGAATTTTCATGCTAATTGTGTTCAGAGAAGCATCTAATCATGTTGGCATGCCCTCAGAAGTTTTTCTTGATTGTTCTACTTACCATGTTTTCTTTTCTTTCTTTTTTAAAACTTTATTGGTATTTTAAGATAGCATCTGTGAATAAAAACTACAAGTTTATTTTACTATTTTGCATAAAGAAAAGCAGTATATTTAGACGAAGACTTGCTAAAGAAACATTCATAGGGCATTTATTTTGAAATACATTTTCATTCACATTTTATGTCGTGGAAAGATCTCAGCTGTACAATTCTGTAATATTTATGTTAATTCTAAAATAGCTCAACCTTTAACAAGTCTACTCTTTAGGTCAGTCTGTGGTTCTCTAAAGTGAACTATTCATTCATTTAGTGACTGATTAGTTGGTGAACGACATTGTGTAGGTTTTGTGGAAGATGAAAAGATCAGACATAACCTCTGCCTCATCCATCCTAAACATATGTGCACCCAACATAGGAGCACCAATTTTCATAAAGCAGTTTCTAGACAAACTTAAAAAAGATATTGACTCTAACACTATCATAACTGGGAACTTAAATACCTCACTCATGACCCTAAACAAATCATCAAGACAAAAAATCAACAAGGAGATCCAGAACCTCAATGTGATGCTTGACCAAATGGACTTAATTGATAACTACAGAGCACTCCACCCAACAACCACAGAATATACTTCTACTCATCACCACAAGGAATGTGCTCTAAGATTGACCACATCCTCTGCCATAAATCAAGCATAAGCACATCTCACAAGATTGAAATCCTGCCATGTACCTTTTCAGACCACAGTGGAGTAGCATAGTAGGAATGAGTGTGCCATGTGTTCATGGAATCACAGGGCACAATAACAGAAATCCTGACAGATTTTGTAGCTAATATACATCAGTGAAATAGTACAGGTATAAAGGCACCCAATGCTGAACATATAACCACATTTTACTTTTATTGCTCTCTGATAGTAGCACATAATATAATACAACCACACATTTTAAATATATTTTACAGTTGATATAGAAATTCTGTTAGGTGAAAAATAGGAACTTTTAAATATTGGATTTTTTCTATTGCCATTTGTTGCTCCTTTGATTTGGAAATTGAAATATGAAACCTTTTCTTCTCTGAAGATGCCATTGCCATGTCTTGTACTTTATATTGCATATAATTCAATTTATCCTGTAAGTAGGAGCAATATTTATTTTATTCACTTTTATAATGGAAAATTAAGTGTGCAAAATATGGTTATTTCTGGTGAAGGATAAAATCATGTTAATTCATTGGTCTTATCTTTATAAAAACTATACCTAGGGAATTCTGGTATTCTAACTTCATGATTATATTTAAGTTTTCAATGTAGTGTCACATCATAGTTCACTATCTACAAGTTTTAAAGCTTATTAATCACATCATTTTATTTCTGAAATAAATGAAAAAGCTTTTAATTTCTTAAAGTTTGAAAACCAGAGAAACTTTTTTACACTCTACTTTAAACTGCACTGCACCTTAGTTACCACTTTATGAATATTCCAAAGATAGTTTTCCTGAAATTAAGCCAAATAAATTATATAACTATGTGATTACCTGTGTATTTCTTTGGAAAAAATATTTAGGTTATTTAGATATCTTGTAGGAGACAAGTCTTAGATTTGGTTTCTCTCTTTTTATCTGTCCCTTGTTCAATATTTTTTATTTGCAAAGGTAATTGCATTTATCGCAACAAGTTCCGCACCTCCCACTCTAACCCTGATACTAGTCTGATGAATTAACTCATGTAGGTGCACGGACTTCTCCATTTTTAAAAATCTTTACACATATATATAAGCACATATTCTTGCACATATGCTGGGCTTTCCCCTATAACTTCACCATCATTATGCTTTTTAAAAAAATAAAATTATAGTTTTTAAAATTATGAAGCTTCTGATTTATACAGACATATTTAAGATATGTGCAAGTTATGAAACACAGTAAAACAAAAATCCTTGAACCTACTATAAAAGTTATGATGTTTATCAAGACATTGGACCTCCCAGTACACTGTTTAGAAATCCTATCCTTTTGTCCCCAACTCCCCTTGGTAAGTACTAACTTGAACTTTTACATTATTATTCTTTTGCTTTTCTATACATGCACACACATACATTTAGATAGGTACTTTTACAATGTATATTTCAGTTTTGTTATTTTGAATTTTTCCACATTTCCCCTCAACGTCATTGAGGTATGATTGACAAATACAAAATTATATATTTAAGGTATACAGTGTGATATTTTGATATGTGTATACAATATGAAATTATTACCACATCATGCTATTAACATATTAATCATTTCACATAGGTAACTTTTTTTGTAGTAACAACTCTTGAAATCTGCTCTTTTAGTAAACTTCAGGTATACAATATAGTATTGTTAATTGTATTCACCATGCTGTACATTAGATCTCCAGAACTTACTCATAACTGAGAGTTTGTACCCTTGGACCAACAACTTCCTCCCAGTCTCCTGGTAACCATAATTCTACTTTTTATTTGTATGAGTTTGACTTTTGTAGATTCCACAGATAGGTGAGATTATGCATATATGTCTTTCAATGTCTGACTTATTTTACTTAGCATAATGAATTTTATAAGAACAGTAATAAACATAATATTTACCATGTGTCAGATATTGTTTCACAAAATTTGCACATATTAATCATTTAATTCTCACAACAACTTTTTGCAGCAAATACAGCTGTTTTCTTCATATTATATATGGGAAACAAAGGCATTAAGAGAATAAGGTACTTGCCTAAAGTCTTATGTCTTTGAAGTGTGGCTTCAGAGTTCATAGATTTAATTGCAGTGAGGTAGTCTGTGCTTGTTTTGGAGTTTTTCCAAGTTCTTGGATTTTTCAGCTTGTTGAATTTATGTGTGTAAAGTAGTTTGTAATATTTTCTCCCATTCAAGTACTAACCAGGCCTGAACCTACTTGGATTCCAAGATCAGACTAGATTGGGCATATTCAGGGTGTTATGACTGTAGACAGTTTGTAATATTTTCTTGTTATCTTTTTAATGTATATGGGATCTATATCGATGTGCCCTCAGTTATTCCTGATGTTGGTTGTGTCTTCTCTCTTTCCTTTTGTTCTGTTTTTTTAAATGTGCTCTTATTTTATCATTCTTTTCAAAGAACCAGCATTTGGCTAATTGATTTCCCTATATTTTTTCTGTTTTTCAAATATTGATTTCTGCTTTTATTCTTATGAGTTCCTTTCTTTTGATTACTTTGGGTTTCATTTACTTGCCCCCTTTTTTTTGCTGGTTGTAGAAATTTGGTTTGGCAGGGGTTTTTTCCCCCTCTACATTATAAAGATGGAGCTCTATATTCTTTTTTCCTGAATAATTTCTAATGAGAAATCTGACATTTTTATCTTGTGCTCTGGAAAATGTGCCATTTTTTTCCTTTTTTTACTTCAAGATTTTCTCTTTGCTTTCAGTTTTAGTGATTTGAATATTAATACATATCTCTGTTTTTTTCCCTTCATTTTCTTGGTGTTCTCTAAGACTCTTGGATTTGTAGTTTGGTATCTGGCATTAGTTTTTGAAAATTCTCAGCTATTATATATCCTTAAATATTTCTTCTGCCTGTTTCTTTCTCTCTCCTTTGGACTTACATCGCACTGATACTGCTTCACAGCTCTTGGAATTACCCTCCTCTTCTTCCTTCTTCCCCTTCCTCCTCTTCCCTCCTTTTTCTTCCTTCTCATCCTCCTTTCTCCTCCCTCCTTCTTTCTCCTTTCCCATCCTCTTCTTTCCTCCTTCCTTCCTCTTCCTTTTTCTTCTTTCCTCCTTCCTTCCTTCCTTCCTTCCTTCCTTCCTTCCTTCCTTCCTTCCTTCCTCCTCCTTCCTTCCTCCTCCTTCTCCTTTCCCCTTCTCTCTCTTGCCTCCTCCCTTCTTTCTCCCTTCTTCTTTTTTCCTCCTCCTCTTTTTCTTCTTTTTCTAATTATTCTCCTTCTTGTCATCTTCTTCCTTTTCTTCCTCCTTCCTCCGTATTTCTTCCTCTTTTCTTTTTGTATTTCAGTGTAGCCAATTTCTTTCAACCTATCTTTAAGTTCATTTTTTATTTTCACTTGTGGAAAGCCTATTTATGAGCCTATTGAACAAATACTTTATCTGTGTGACTTTTTTTTTTTTAATGGCTTTGTTGTGTTTTGAATTTTATTATTTCCATTTGATTATTTCTATAGTGTCAATCTCTGCTGAAACCACTTAGCTAATCTTACATGTTATGTTATCCATGCTTTCTTTTTAACTCCTCAATCACATTAAGTATAGTTTTTAGTGAGCTGTCTGATACTTACTACATCTGTGCCATGTAAGAATCTTGTCCTGAGCATTGCTTAGTATCTTGGGAATATCCCATTTCTTGCTTTTATGTCTGCCTTCTGATTTTTTTGTTGAACATCTTGAATAGGACAATAGATATTGAGATAAATATTTTAATGCTTTGAGATGGACACTTTTTTTTTCCTGTTAAGCCTTTAGTATTAGGGATTGTGTCAATCTAGTCAAGATTTTTGTTGACTTTGAAATATTGGTTGTTGCTATGGTTATGCTCAGTGCAATGAAAACTTCAAATACCCTTTTAAATGTTTAAGGTATTGTCTCATTCATTAGGAGTCTCCCCCCGCCCCCGTGTGTCATCTTTCCCTGGTTTTGGTTTCTCCATTTGTGCTGCTTCCCAGAGAGAGTTTCTCTTGCAGTTTTGCCAGCTTTATTCCGCTGTTACTTTTACTAAACTCTTATTAGTGGTGGGTAATTTGGAGAGAGGTATGTTCTCTGATGATTAAGCTTTATTGTTTGGCAAGAATAGCATCCCTGAGTCTTAGGTCGTTACCTTCACAGTTGTTCCAATTCCTCTTCCCACTTTAGTTTTGGCCTAGCACTTCTTTCTAACTCTTTCTTACAAATGAAGCAGTTTTCTTTCTTCTTGTTTCCTTCTCGGCCTGCAGCAAGTTTCTGTGGTGTCCTAGGTGAGACTTTTTTGTTTCTTTTCTTCCTTAAGCTTAAAGCTTTGCCCCTTACAAGAGGTATAGGAAAAATGGGTGTGGGTAGAGCTTCAGTAGGACTGCTGAGCCCATCTTCTAGTCAGAACTCCATGGGAAGCTTGCTCAGGGTTTCCCTGATCTTCCTTGTGAAACCCTGGAGGTGTTTTTGAATGAAAAACCTGTAGGAGTGTGCAGCTCTTCCTTATCTGCGGTCCTCAGGGATTTCTCATGCTCACATTGGTCTGTACTTGGCTTTTAGCAATTCATTAAAAACTTTTAGCTGAATCTTCTTAATCGCTGATTTGGCAGCCAAGCAAATACTCAGGTCTCTACCTGCAAACCCCTGTCTTCCCACAGATTTCAGATTATTGGTTGCCCTGGCCCCTCCATTCCTTGACAGGCTCAAGACAAATTCATTGGTAATTTTTGTAGCTCCTATACAATTGATGCTCCTATATTCATTTTCTACATCTGACCTAAAACTAGAAGTATATGCCTATTTTAAAAAATAATAGGTTGTAATGAAATTTTGCTTACATTTTTCTCATATAATTTTAGAACTCTAAGGCATAGGCTTCTAGAGACCTGGTACAACTCTGAATTTTTAGATAGTTAAGCTAAGATCGAGAGAAGGAAGAAGTACCAACTTTATTCATTTATTTACTTCATTTTTTTTTTTTTTGAGTTGGAGTCTCACTCTGTCACCCAGACTGGAGTGCAGTGGCCGCTCCCGGCCACCGCAGCCTCGCCTGCTGGGCTCCGGCGATCCTTCTGCCTCAGCCTTCTGAGTAGCTGGAATTACAGACATGTGCTACCACGCCCAGCTGATTTTTTGATTTATTATAGAGATGAGGTCTTGCTGCCCAGGCGGGTCTCGAACCCGCGGGCTCAGGCAGTCCACTCACCTCAGCCTCCCAAAGGCGCGGGATTACAGGCTGAGCCACCGAGCCCGGCTATTTATTTATTTTTAATTTTGGGGGCGGAATGTATGTGATATATTTGTTCAACTGATGAGTAATAATCAAACATATTGATGAGGTGCGTAGTGATTTTTTAATACATATAATGTATAGTGATCAGATCAGGGTAATTAGCATATTCATCATCTCAGACATTTATCATTTGTGTCAGGACCATTCAATATCCACCTCCTAGCTTTTGAAACTAATATATTATTAACTTCAATTAAACAATTATTTATCAAATACCTGGTGTTGCTACAAGTTCTTATAGTATGCCCTTGGCTTCATGAAATTTCTGTTTAGAACTAGTCAATTAAGAACCTCTTAAGCAATTACTGTTAAGTGACATAGAATGTATGCTTATATTGGATATGAAGTTCCCTGGACATCTTTTCAAAGTGCATCACTTTTACTTTTTTTAAATAATAGGTAGCCAAAGGGCAGTTTATTATAGATTGTATGCTACTGGATTTTCTGGCTCTTATATTTAACATTGTAGTAGGCATTCAAATATATATTGTAATATATTTATTAATTGATAGTTCTGCTGTTGGGAACTTTCATTTCAAGTGATTGCCAAGGAATTTCTTTAAAATTTATGAGCATCATTCATCATATTGCTATGAGGTGTTTATTTCTGCTTAAATGTGTAGCAGACACTTGTAAACTGTTAATCTGGTTTAGAAAAGACCTGGAATGTTAGGATAAATATGTAATCTTTCATCAAAAGATATTAATGAAGAAATAGACATATAAATTAAATGTATTCTAAATTTGGATCACATTTTTTTAGCTTTATCCAGGATATAAAAATGGGAGTTCTCACATAGTAAAGCTCTGTGTAAATTCCTTGAGGTTGGGTATATCCACCTATTCATTTCTCCTTTAGTATCTGAAGCAGGGCTTCCATGTACTAGAAACTCTATAAATATGTATTGAACAAATCAATAATGAAAATCTTATCACTCAGAAGACTCATCCTTTGTCTTGTTTTGGAGAAATTTTACTACTTAAAATTTATAAGCACTAAATCATTGACTTAACATGGAAGAAGATAGACAATTATTTCTGAGGCAGTACTTTCAGTTCTAATGAATGGAATCTTAAATTATTGACTAAGCAAATTTTAATATCTAAGAATTTTTCTAGTGAAAAACTGTGGTTATGAATTTTCAGAATAACAGATATATATTTTCAGAATAACAGCTATATAAACTCATATATAGCTTTTTCAAGCACTTAAACATTCATTATATTTGTAATCCTGTGAGATAGGCTGTCATATGATCTTCAATGTAGAAATGGAGGAGCTGGATTTCAGAAAGATTAAGTGGTTCCCAAGGGTTACATGGTTTGTGAGAAAGAAAGGTAGTTCTCAATCCCAGGTCTTAATGCCTCTTATGGCAGTTTTATCTTCTGTTTTACAGCATAGTTTTCTTCTTAAGTAATGAAGGCATGTTGAGAAAAAAAAGAGCTTATATCTTATTCTAATTTCCAACATTGCAACTCTGAATGTGTGACGTTGGGCAAGTCAGGTGATCTTATCTCTTATTAATTTTTCTTCTTCAGCTCTCAAGGTTACAACTCAAATTCTCTAATTGTTAGTGATTATATTCTGATAGCCTTTGTTCTGGGTATATTGTTTTATCTGTTTCATATGTAGTTTATAAGCTTACTGGAACAATAACTCATCATTTTTAAAATATGTAATTCTAGTATATATGAGGGGAACCTCCCAAAAACCCAGACTTTATTTATAAAAAAAAAATTGTGTGTTTATTCTTACATGTTTAAACTTGAGTCACTTTCACAGAACTCATTATTTGGTGTAATACACCTATTGAGATGCTTCTTCCATTGCTCAAAACAGTTTTTGGAATTGTCAATTTTGATGTTCTCTAGTGCTTCTGCCATTTTTTGTTTCACCTTTTTCACCTGGCAAAATATTTTCCTTTGAGGACGTTTTTCATCCAGGAAAACAAAAAATGTTGGGGCAAGATGGAGTGACTAGGGAGAGTGGGGCATGGGGGATCATGCTGTTTTTGGTCAAAACTACTGAACACTCAGTGCAGTGTGGGCAGTTGCTTGTAAATCACCCATCATGAAATGGGCAAATGTGTTGAAAGAATCTCCAGAAGAAAAATTCACTGATGTAATATGCAGTCTTTCACAACAATGCTAGCTGGTACACCGATGCCAATGAGTTCCTAGAATACTTACCTAGTGAAGGAAGTCTATACTACAGGCAACTCTCCCTCCAAAAAATAATTCGGTTTTTTTTAAGGCCCCCTTTGTATAAATATACAATATATAGAGTATATACCTATATTTTATATATGTAATATGTATATATAATATGTATGTATGCATATGCAAATATGTATACATATACATACTATATATAAATTTTTGTGTGTATATATGTGTGTGTATGTGTGCATATATGTATGTGTGTATATGCACTGAATTTATCAGTTCCCTAATGCAATGCAAGGAGCAGTTTAGGAGCACATTATGTAAGTGTCTTTGTTAGTCTCTTACCACATAGGCAGCCACATAATTGACAAACTCTGGTTAGTGAAAGTCTGACACTAAGAAGGTCATCCTGGTTCCCACTGTCAATAGGTATCATATGCAGTGATTAGCTTTGTCACCAACTTCTCTAAATGATCATGTAGGTAAATGTTGATAATTCTACTTTGTTTAGAAAATGTTTTGGTATTCTGCTTGTTTTGTGTAGTTTAAGCAATTAAAAACTGTATCTTATTCCTTTATTAGAAAACAGCACTGCACAAGTAACAACCACAGGAAGCCTTATATTCCAAAACTTCGAGGAGGGTCTGAGTGGAGTTTACACATGTTTCCTCGAGTATAAACCTACTGTGGAAGAAATTGTTAAAAATCTTCAACTAAAATATGTTATATATGGTAAGAAGTGAAGGTACTTGTGTTTTAACATTTCATGTTTTAAAATATCTACCTTTTTTGACAGGTTTGCTTTAAAGGGACCTTGCAGTTTTTAGCCTCATTTAATTAAGAAAATACAACCCGCTTAACTATATCAGTATTTTGTGAAGATTTAGAGTATTGAGGTCCTAAAATGATTAACAGGACATAGTGTTTTTTTCCTTTGGGAAATGTCTACATATATACAGATACATTTAAGTGGATTAATGAAGGCAGGGCATGTAGAAATATTTTCAAATTATTTTGATGCTATTATAGTTTGTGCTACATTAATTTCTGACTATCATGATTGCTGGTACAGTGCTATCCCCCAAAACAGGAGTTTGAAGCACCACTGTAAATTTTTTTTTTTTTTGGTGGCAGTTTGATCTGTTGAGGCTTAAAATTAGGAGAACTGAGTTGATACAGACTACCAGGAGAGCAGCCTGAACTAAAGCTGCTTGTGTGGTCCATCTCACTGGTGGGGCACATGTGTGGTAGACATAATAGTGGCCCCCAAAGATGTCATTTCTAGACTCCAGAACTTGTGAATATGTTATGCTACATGGTAATAGGGACTTAGCAGATGATTAAGTTACAGTTCTTTGGGTGGAAGATTATCCTGAAATTATGTGAGTGGGCTCAGTGTAATCACAAAGATCCTTATAAGAGGGGAGAAAAAGAGTGTCAGAGGCAGAAAAAGGAGATGTGATGACAAAGGAAAGGTTGGAGTGTTTTTCTTTAGATTGGAGGAAGGAGCCACATGCCAAATATCATAGGCAGCCATTGGAAACTGGAAATGGTAAAGAAGTAGATATCCCCCCGGAGCTTCCAGAAGGAATGCACCGTGGTTTTTAGCCTAGTAGGACTCATTTTGGATTTCTGATCTCCAGAACAGTAAGATAATAAATTTGTATTGTTAAGCCATTAGGTTTGTGGTAATTTGTTACAGCAGTAATAAGAAATTTACACATCGTTATTTTCACAGCAAGAATACCAAACAACTGGCAGAGTTATTAAGGTTTCCTGTAAACCAAAGAAAGACTTAGCTTTTGGTAACAAATTATATTAACTTTTTAAGCAAATAATTTGTTTAAACCTTTTGATCAGTCATATTTCATTTTCACTACATAATATTTGTCTCTATCTTGTTATTTTATACACCTAGCTTAAAACAAATATACTTCAAAATCTCCTATAATAACATAGCCACATAAGCTACCTAATTAAAAGTGCCTAAAATGAGTGCCAATTTATCGTAATGATAATGATAGCTAATATTTACTGAGCATTTATTATATACCAGGCAGTGTTGTGTTTTTATATATATTTATTACAACAACAGCAATATGTTTTCATTTTCCTATTTATATAGTGTTTACTTGCTGGAAGCATTGTTCTAATTGCTTTATTTTTATTTATTAAACTTGTTTAATCTTCACAACAAGCTGTGAAGTAGGTACTACTATTTTTGGTCTTGTAAAGATGAAGAAACTCAGAGTGGTTCAGTGACCTACTGAAGACCACAGTTAGTAAGTGGGAGGATGTCAGATTTGAAACCAGAAATTTTGGTTCTAAAGTTAGTATTCTTATCCTTTATGATATCTTTCCATACACTGCAGGTACATAAATCCTAGCAGGATGAAACCCTGATTAATAAATTCTGATTTTGGAGACCTGCTCTTTTTATGCTTAAAACAAATAATGTAAATTCTATTTCATTATACATACCACCTTTAATCTTTCTAATGGGTGCATAATATTCCAGATGTTATTTGAGCATGTCTCCTTTGGTGATCATTTCATTTTTTCCATATTTTTCCTACTTCAAACAGTACCGTGTGAAACATTTAAATATCTGTCACTGATCTGTGTGTACACACACACACACACACACACACACACACACACACACACACATGCATTCCTGTATTCTGTAAGATATTCCTGCAAGATGAATACTGTGAAGGAAAATCTATAGAATATTCACCATGCTATTTTGTTTGATTCTGCCAGTTGCTCTATAAAGAGCATACCAATTTACAACCCTACTGTAGGAGATGAAAACTCCAGTTCCTAAAACTTCTTTAATACCGCATTTTGAATTGTTGCCAATCTAATAAGCTAATGGTATTTCATGGTATTTGATATGCAGTATTTTGTTTTTGGTGGGTTATTTGAATCTTGCTCTTTTGTATGAGTTTGGGTACGCATATGTGTGTTTTTCTAAATAGCTACTGAGAGGTATGTAGACACACTGATATGTAGCTATGTAGATAATAATTTTGTGTCAAATGCATTATATTCTGTCTTTTGTTTTTCTCTAGCTTATTGACCTTTTTATCCTAAGTAAGGGATAATTTAAAATTTTAATCTACAAGTCGTGTTTTCTTTTTGGCTCATGTTTCTTATTGTGTTGAGCAAGGTAATCATCATTCTCTGGATTGTCTGAAAGGTAGATTTTACTTATTATATTTTCATTTTCATATGCACAATCTTTAAAAATTTTAGAAAATTACATATATAAAATAACAGAATTATTATCAACACTGAATTTGGCAAGACAATGAGTATAAAATGAAGACTCATTGATTTTATATATACTTCCTTAATTTTTAGTACTTTGAGTATCATTTTATATTTCTATTATCCAGTAGACTACATTGCCTTTTCACTTTCATTGCCATTTTCCTTTTGGGTAGTTTGTCATTTTCTTATTCATTTATAGGTATTTTATTAATCTGGATACTAATCTTATTCATGTTTCAAATAATTGCTGCCTATCACTTGTCTTATGTTGGCAATAATCAGAGAAGTTTCAAATTGTATTGTGATGAGAGTTATCTATTTGTTTTTGTGAATTATGTTTTTGCCTTGTTTGGATTTGTTTTTCCTAAGAGATTGATGCCTATGCCTACAAAATAAAAATAGTATCCTATAATTTCTCTTCTAGGCCTTTTTTTTTTATTTTTTAAGAGTTGAAGCCTCACTCAGTTGCCCAGGCAGCAGTGCAGTAGTATGATCATGGCTAACTGCAGTCTCCAACTCTAGGCTCAAGTGATCCTCTCATCTCAGCCTCCTGAGTAGCCAGGACTACTGGTACATGCCACTATGTCCAGCTAATTTTAAAATTTTCTATAGAGATGTTGCTCAGGCTAGTCTCAAGCTCCTGGCCTCACACACCATCCTCATACCTTGGCCTCCAAAAGTGCTGGGATCACAGGCATGAGCCACCATTCCCAGTGCTTTGTGTTTTTTTTTTTTTCCAAACAGGAATGATTAACATCTTTTATTTGCTAGACAAAGAGTGTGTCTGATGTAAATTTTTCCAAAACATTTAAGAACTATGGAGTAACAAAACCACTAACTGCCACTTTAGCATGAAGAAGAAAACAAACCTAACAGACTGTCTGCTCTAAAGACAGAGCAGAAACTTCCAAAAGTGTTGTACAAGCTGTCTTTCTGAGCAAATGAAAAATGACAGAGTGAAAAATGTAGCTCATATCATACATTAGCAGAAATTTACAAGATAAGATTATGTTTTGACATACTTAACATTTTTTACTCGACTCCAACAAGCAAAACTAAAGAAATAACGTAACTAGGAGGTGGGGACAAGATGGCAACAGAAACTGGTTGCAATGTGTGTTTCTGCATGGGTGAGTGTGCATAAGGACTAATCTGTAGCCGTTTGTGTGTGCAAGTGGGTGAGTGCATGTCCAATTAAAGAGACGTGGGATCAAGCACCAAGGGCCCCTTGCAGAAGTAGCTGCAGTTTGCCTCTGCTCTGAATTCAGCACTCACCCTGCGCTGAAGGATCCGCCATTCCTGGGGCACTTCTTGGGAAAAGACAGCAGAGATCAGTTGCCTCTCAACACCTGGCTCCCGGCTCACACCACCACCTGTGGCAATGGCTGGACACTGACAGTGGGGACAGTGGGAAAGATGTGGGGAAGAGATCTGAAGCTCAGCCACCAGAGGACAAGATGCTGGTGGGTGCCATTTTGATGTCCTTTTCTCTTTCCTGGAGCCCAGCATGGGCCTTCTCTAGCTCCCCTGGTTCTGGGCAGCCTGTGTCCAGTGATCTCCACACTCCTCTGGGATCACCATCGTTTGCTCAGGGAGGTTACTCCAGGTGCATCATACTGGGAAGACAGAAGCCCCAGCCCCCCACTGGATCAAGCACAGATGTGTAGCCAGAGTGGGAGACCTATCAGTTGCTGAGTTGGGGTTAGTCCCAGAGTTGTTCCCCTTCCCCCAGCAGTCAATGGGGTGTCTGATCCACATGGAGAGCAGCCCAATCAGCCTGCCAGCTGAGAGCAGGGGAGGAGTTAAAGACCGGAGCCCACTCTCTACCACCACCTAAAACCGCAGCATGTTGCTGGTTTAAAAAAAAAAAAAAAAAAAAAAAAAAATATATATATATATATATATATATATATATATGTATATTAAAAAAAAAAAAAAAAATATATATATATATATATATATATATGAACCTGAAGTTCTAGAAACGACCACAAGAGGGAGATTTTTTTCTTTTTTCTCTACTCTATCTACACAACTTTCTGTGAGAGTCTTCTGATTTGACCTGACACTATTTCTCCCTCTTTTTTTTTTTTTGGCATATGGATTTGAAGGAGAGTCCATCTTCAATTTTTTAAAATTTTTTATTTATTTTTATTTATTTATTTATTTATTGAGTTGGACTCTCTGTCGTCCAGACTGGAGAGCAGTGGCATACTCCTGGCCACCGCAGCCTTGACCTGCTGGGCTCTGGTGATCCTCTGCCTCAGCCTTCGAAGTAGTCAGAACTATAGGTGTGCATTACCACGCCTGGCTAATTTTTGATTTATTATAGAGATGAGGTCTTGCCAAGTTGACTGGGTGGATCTCGAACCCGCGGGCTCCATCAGTCCACTCCTCTCGGCCTCCCAAAGTGCTGAGATTATAGGCAGAGCCTCCGAGTCCAGCCCATCTTCAATTTTTTAAACTGTTTTTATCTGTTAGTTTGTGTGCCTGTTTTCTTTCTTCTTTTTTCTCTTCACCTCCCTTTCACATCCCTTCTTCCTTTCTCCATTCTTTTCCTTTTTCTTATCTCATTTTGGTTTTAGGATGCATACGTATGCCTCCATCACATGGACAGATTGTAAGGTGGTGGGAAGTGGGTTCCAGAGGTCCCACACACCAGTCAGTGGATACTGTGATCTGCAGATAGCTTTTGAATCACAGCTCCTCACATTACACCTTAATTACATCCCAAAACTTCAAAAAGACAGCATAACCTCCCCGCCTCCAATCCTACTTTAAAACTAAATACATCCAGAGGATCTACTAAGGAAGAATAGGCGAGTGAGCAAACAGAAGTGAAAGCTATCCCCCCTATCGCTGAGCAGCGAAATTAGAGAGGAGGAAAAAGATGTGGGGAGCCATCACAACTGTAGAAGAACCAAAAGAAGAGCACAGGTACCCTCTTTACTCCTGGGAAGATAGCACCTGAGAATACAGACTTTGGGACTCAAACAAAGATGAGCCACCAGAATGACTGGTCTCAAACCACAAACCCAGATATCAAGATATTAATCGAATGAATGGAAATGAAGACAGACAAGAGGAAAGAATGGAGTTAATAACTGAGATGACAGTAATAAAGAATACAGTACACAAGATAAATAACAAACTGATAAGCATGGAAAACAGAATTAACTAAGCAGAAGAAAGAATCTCAGAGCTTGAGGTCTCAAATTTTGAACTAACTCAAACCATTAAAAATATATGAAGGAAGCTTTAAAAGATGGATCAAAGCCTTCAAGAGATGTGCAATTTTATATCAAGAGGCCAAACTTATGCCTGATTGTCACTTCTGAGGCAGATAGGAAGACAGAGACCAACAAATATTCCATGAAATTATCTAAGAAAGCTTCCCTCATTTCAGAGGCAAGACCATTCACACACAAGAGATTCAGAGAATCCCTGCAAGGCATCAAATGAGAAGACTGACTCCTAGACATATAGTAATTCTCTTACACAATGTAGGTATAAAATAAGAACTCTTAAAGGCAGCAGGAGAGAAAGGTCAAATACCTACCAGAGAAGACCAATTAGAATAGCACCAGACTTATCTACAGAAACACTACAGCAATCTTCAAAATTCTCAAGGATTAACAATTCCAACCAAGAATTTCCTACTTAGCTAAGCTAAGCTTCATCAGTGATAGAGAATTAAAATCCTTCCCAGACATTCAGTCCCTAAGAGTTTATGCTGCCTCCAGACTAGCTTTACAAAAGATGCTTAAGAAGGTATTAGGCACAGAAGAAAGAAAAAAAAGATTGACCACATTCTTTCTGAGAATCCAGGAAAACAGAATCAACACAGCATGCATCGCAGCTGCAAAATTGAAAACACACATATACCAAGCCCAATTCAAAAGAAAACCAGTAAACAAACAATTACAGCAACAACAACAACAACAACAACAGATAACTCTATAAGAGCCTCATGACAGGGATAAACTCTCACATCTCAATAACCAGTCTGAATGTGAATGGACTAAATGCACCACTGAAAAGACAAAGAATGACAAACTGGATAGAAAGACACAATTTTACAATTTACTGTCTCCAGGAAACACATCTCACAACAAGAGATGCTCACAGACTAAAGTTAGAGAATGGAAAATAAATTTTTAGGTGAGTGGGTCACAAAAGAAAGCAGGAGTCATGATCTTAATATCAGACAAAGCAACATTTAAGCTATCAAAAATTTTAAAAAACGTGGAGGGACACTACATAATGATAGAAGATTCAATCCATCAATGAGAAATATCCATCCTAAACAGATAGGTACCCATCAGAGGAGCACCAGCTTTCATAAATCAGCTTCTAAGAAAACTATAAAAAGATATTGACCCTAACACTATCATAGCAGGGGACCTAAATACCCCACTAACAACCCCAGATTGATCATCGAGGCAAAAAATCAACAAGGAGATCCAGAACCTCAACTTGACACTTGACCAAATGAACTTAATAGATTACGTACAGAACACTCCACTCAACAACCATGGAGTAAGCATTCTACTCATCACCACACGGAACATATTCCAAGATCGATCACATCCTTGGCCATAAATCAACCATAAACAAATTTTATAAGATGAAAATATTGCCATGCACCTTCGCAGGCCAGAGTGGAATAAAAAAACAAATATCACTACCATCAAAATTCCCCCAAACCCCACAAAGACATGGTCACTAAACAGCTTGATGCTGAATAACTCCTGGGTCAACAGAAACCAAAATAGAAATTAAAAGATTCTTGGAAACAAACGAAACTAAAAACACATCTTACCAAAAACTCAGTATGCCATGGAACCATTACTAGGTGGGGAATTTGTATCTTTGTGAACACACCTGAAGAAAATGGGAAGATCACAAGTTAGCAGCTTAATGGATCACCTAGGAGAGCTGGAAAGACAAAATCACCCAAACTCTAACTCCAACAGAAGAATCCAGATCACCAAAGTAAAAGCCCAAATATGGGGCACAGAAGACAAAAATATCATAGAAAAAAATTAATGAAACAAAAAGCTAGTTCTTTGAAAAGGTAAACAAGATTGATGTACCCCTAGCCAGATTGATCAAAAAAAAGAGAGAAAGCTCAAATAAACACAATCAGAAATGCAGATCAAATCAAAACTGACCCCAAAGAAATGCAAAAAATTATCAAAGACTACTATGCACACCTGTATGGAAAAAATTCAAAAACTTAAATGAAATGGAGCACTTTCTGACATCACACAACCTCACAAGGCTCAAAAAATAGGAAATTGAGATAATAAATGGACTAATAACAACCCAGAAAATTGACTTTGTTATAAGAAAACTACTTACAAAAAAAGCCCTGGACCAGATAACTTTCTAGTGGAATTCTACAAAACATAAAAGGAGCTGACACCAATCCTATTGAAAATCCAGGTACTCAAGAAAGACAGAACCCTCCTGAATCATTTTATGAAGATAGTGTCACATTGATACCCAAACTGGTTAAAGATCCAACAAAGAAAGAAAATCACAGGTTAATTTCCCTGATGGACATAGATGCAAAAATCCTCAACAAATAGCAAATCAGATCCAACAACACAGCTCAAAAATCATCCACCATGACCAAGCATGCTACATTATCAGGATGCAAGACTGGTTCAACATCTGCAAGATCATAAATATAATTAAATATATCGATAAATATAAAAATAAGAACCACATGATTATATCATCAGATGCAGAAAAAGTTTTTGATGAAATCCATCCCTTCTTGATAAAAACCTGTGAACTAGTCACAGAGGTAACATACCTTAAAATAGTAAGAGCCTTCTATGATAAACTTACAGCCAACATATTGCTAAACAAACAGAAATTAGAAGCATTTCCCCTCAAAACCAGAACAAGACAAGGCTGCCCACTCTCACCACTCCTGTTCAACATAGTGTTCATAGTCCTAGCTAGAGCAGACAAGAGAAGGAAATCAGGGGAAGAGGAAGTCAAGTTACCCCTCTTTGCTGCTGATGTGATCCTCTACCTTGAAAACTTGAAAGAATCTGTCACAAACTTGCCTGCACTGATCAAGGACTTTGGCAAAGTCTCAGAGTACAAAGTAAATGTGCAAAAGACAATCGCATTCTTATACACCAAAAAACAGAGAACGAAATAAAAAGCAGAATCCCATTCACAATACACATAAAAAATAAATAACTTGGCATCTTTCTAATCATAGAAATAAAAGCTCTCTACAGTGAAAACTACTAAACATTGCTCAACGAAATCAAAGAAGACACAAATAAATGGAAAAATGTCCCTGACCTTTCATACGACCCAGCAATCCCCCTCCTGGGAATATGTCCAGAGGAACTCAAATCATTCTGTGAAAAAGATACCTGCACACTCATGTTTATTGCAGCATTATTTACAATAACAAAAACATGGAACCAACTCTGCTGCCCATCAAAAGTGGACTGGATAAAGAAAATGTGGTACATATACATGATGGAATATTATGCAGCCTTAAAACAAAATTATGGGCTTCTTAGCAACTTGGATGGATTTAGAGTCTGTAATTCTCAGTGATCTATCACAGAAGCAAAGATCTGAGTACCACATATACTCACTTATAAGTGGACCCTGAACATTCATCATAATACCATAAGAAAGGGATTGGCAGTAGTGGGACACTTCCAGATGAGGGGGAGCATACAACATCAATCAGGGTCCCCGATCTCAAACCAGGCTAAGTGGGGACCAAAGGGAGGCCCAAACTGTACCTGTACAATTACCACATATGTACCTAACCCTGAGTTGTACCCCACATCTTTAAAAAAATAATAATGTAACCATCTCTACACGGTAAGTTCAAGTTACAGATCATACACAAGAACAGAACTGCTTGCATATTAAATACTGTTTAGCTGTATTGTCATAATCTAAATGTTGACTTAAACTATTTCAGTTACATACAAGCAAAGATTATTATATATTCAGAAAATACATTTTCAATAATTTAAGGTACAGTAGCTTTAAAAAGTAGGCTGGTAATGGTCTTGATAAGGCAGATGAAACATTAGTCCTCTTTTTAAATTAAACTTTTGTTTTGGGAGAATTGTATTGTCACATATAATTACAAGAAATAATACACAGAGATCCTGTGTGTCTGTTATCCAGTTTACCCAAATAGAAGCATCTGTAATCAGGCCAAGATTACTATCTTATGTGTTCGTGTGTGTATGGTGTGTATGTGTGTAAAACTCTGCAATTATTGTCACATATATAGGCTCATTTATCTACAGTCACAGTCAAGATACAGAGCAGTCCCACTAACAGAAGGATATCTTGTGATATTTTATAATTGAACCCAATTTCCCTTCACCTCCATCCATAATTCCTAGCAACCAAAAATCTCTAAAACTATAATTTTCTCATTTCAAAAACATTATATGAATGCAGTGATATAGTATATGATATTAAGAGATTGGCTTTTTAAATTTAGTTTAATTTCTTAGAGATTCCATATAAGTTGTTGTGTACATCAGTCACTCATTCCATATTATGCATGTATCACAGTTTGTTTAATCACTTGTTGAAGAACATCAAAATTGCTTCAGGTTTTTGACTATTACATATAAAGCTGCTATGAACATTTGTGTATTATTTTTGTGTATTTATTTCTCTGGGGTAAATATCCAAAGTGCTACTGATGTATCATAGGATAGTTGCATGTTTAGTTTTATAAGGAACTGCCAAACTGCTTTCCAGAGTGGCTGAACATTTTACATTCCCACCAGCAATGTAAGAATAGTCCAGTTTCTCCACATCTTCACTAGCAGTTGGTGTTGTAATCATCTTTTACTTTAGCCATTCTTATAGGTATGAAGTAGTACTTTATTATAGTTTTAATTTGCATTTCCCTAATTTCTTCTTTAATATAATTTTATTTTATTTTAGATTTGAGGGTACAAGTGTTTATTTGTTACATGGACATAGGTGTAGTGGTGAGGGTTGGGCTTCAGGTGACCCATTCCCAGAGAGGAAACATTATACCCAACAGGTAATTTCTGAACTCTAATCCCTTTCCCTGCCTTACCCTCTATAGGTGGCACCAGTGTCTGTTATTTGCATCATTTTTGCCATTTAGCTCCTGAATATAAGTGAGATCATGTGGTGTTTGGTTTTCTATTTCTGAATTAGTTCATTTAGGACGGTGCTCTCTGACTCCTTCCATGTTGCTGCAAAGAACATGATTTAACTCTTTGTATGACTGTGTAGTATTCCATGGTGTATCTGTACCACATTTTCTTTAGTCAATCAATCATTAATGGGCACTTAGTTTGATTTCATGATTTTGCTATTGTGAGTAGTGCTTTAGTGAACATATGAGTACAGGTATCTTTTTAATATAATTATTTCTTTTCCCCTGGGATAGCTGGGTTGAATGGTAATTCTATTTTTAGTTATTTGAGAAATCTTCATACTGTTTTATATAGAGTTTGAATTAGTTTACAAGCCCACCAACAGTGTATGAGCATTTTCCTAATTCCTAATGATGTGTAAACATATTTTTGAGTTTATCTATACATCATCTTTGGTAAAATGTCTGTTGATACCTTTTGACCATTTTTCATTGGATTGTTTGATATATTACTGTTGAGTTTTTTGATAGTTTAAAAAATGTATATTTTTAGAACAAGGAAAAATTTAAAGCATTCCTTCTGAGAACCAAAACAAGGCAAGGATGCCTACCTTCACCACTCCTATTCATCATAGTACTGGAAGTCCTAGCCAGAGCAATTAGACAAGGGAAAGAAATATGTCATCCAAATTGTAAAAGAGGAAGTCAAATTATTTCTGCTGATAATATGGTCTTATATCCATTTAAATGGAATAGTATCTAGAAATATATTTTTACTAATATAAAATAATAGTATATGCTTTTATCTGAAAATATTTTCTTCCAGTCTGTATAATATCTTTTCATTATCTTCACAGAATCTTTGCGGAGCCAAAGCTTTAAAATTTGTTGAGGTCTGGTTTGTCAAATTTGCTTTTATGCGTCGTGCTTTTGGTATCAAGATGAATAATTCTTTGCCTAGCGATAGATTCCAAAGACATTCTTCTGTTTTTTCTTTCTAAAAGTTTTGTAGTTTTCTTTTTTACATTTAAGTATAGGATGCATTTTCGAGTTAATTTTTGTGTAAGATATCCTGAAGCTTGGCTTGAGTTTGAATTTTTTTGTGTATGGATGTTCCATTGCTCCAGCATTATTTCTGTACCTTCATTGAATAGTTTTTGCATCTTTGTCAAAAACCAGTTGAGCATATTTGCTTAGGTCTTCTTCTAGGTTCTCCAATTTCTTCCATTTATCTGTGGGTTTATACCTCATCTGCTATTACCACACTATTGATTAGTTTAACTGTATAGAAAACTTCAATACTGGTTAGAACGATTTCCCCCTATTATTATTTTTCAAGACAGCTTTCGAGAATGGCTTTTTTTTCTATTTTAATGTCTGTCCATTTCCATGTACATTTTAGGATAATATCTTGATGTGGTTTAAACAGAAGTTACATTAAATCTATAGATAAATTTACAGAAACAGAGTACCATATATTCTCACTCATAAGTGGGCCTTGAACAATTATCATAATACTGTGAGAAGGGGATTGGCGGTAGTGGGAAACTGCCAGGGGGTAGGGAGGGTGGGATTGGCAGTTGAGGGAAACTGCCAGGGAAGGAGGGGCACACCTCATCAACAAGGATACCTGCATAATGGATGTTTGCATACCTAACCCTGAATTGTACCCCACATCTTTAAAAAAATTGGGGGGGAAGAAATGCCATCTTTACTATACTGACTCTTTTAATTTATGAACATGGTATGTTTCTCCATTTAATTTTGTCTTCTTGTACTTATTTTATCTGCATATACATTTTTTGTTAAGAGTATACCGAAGTATGTTATTTTGGTTTTCTTGAAATGATTATAAATGGCATTATGTTTTAAATTTTGGATTGCACATATTAACTACTAATATGTAGAAGTAAATATTATTTGTGTGTTTATTTTGTATCTTGTCACCTTGTTGAGGTCACAACACAACTATATCTAAATATAGTCATGTGTTTTTTTTTTTTTTTTTGAGTTGGAGTCTCACTCTGTTGCTCAGACTGGAGTGCAGTGGCCGCTCCCGGCCACCGCAGCCTCGACCTGCTGGGCTCCGGCGATCCTTCCGCCTCAGCCTTCCAAGTAGCCGGAATTACAGGCACGCACTACCACTCCCGGCTGATTTTTGATTTATTGTAGAGATGAGGTCTCACTGCCCAGGCGGGTCTCGAACCCACAGGCTCAGGCAATCCACTCACCTCAGCCTCCCAAAGGCGCGGGATTACAGGCTGAGCCACCGAGCCCGGCTTAGTCATGTTTTTTAACGCTGGAGATTCACTCTTGAGAAATTTATCATTAGGCAATTTCATTGTTGTGAGAGTGTCACAGTGTGTACTTATATCTACCTACATGGTCTGTCTTCCTACACACCTAGATGATGGTATAGCCTGTGTAGCCTAGGCTACAGACTTGCACAGCACGCACACAATGTATTTTTGTATTTAAACATATCTAAACATAGGCAAGTTACAATAAAATACAGTATTATATTTTTGTATGTGTGATCTGTTGTTGACCAAAAAAATCACATGCAGCACACGACTATATTGTAGCAACTCTGAGTATAAGTCTCTCCCAACCCAGCCAGCATTATTATAATTATTTTCTGTTTATTTGTTTAGCAGCAGGCTGGATTATGTCAGTGAAATTCACTCCCCCAGCCTGCTTCAGTGTGAAGACTCTGATGTGAAGTGTCCTTGGGAAGTGCAGCCTAGGTGTACCCATAGCATTTTTGGCAGGGCTCTCTCTTTCCCTAACCACACTCATCTGGTTGATCTATAGTCTTCAACAGTGCCCTGTACAGATTGAGACAATTAAATTTGGATTTCTTGAACTGCTTGTTTTTCAGATCAGTGTAACCTTAGGATTGCCCCTCCCAGGGGGCTCTTTCAGTGTTGCTCTCTGGCCAACTTGTAGTTTAGCTTTAAACTTTAGTGAATCAAGCAAAGTCTAGAACATGCGCTTGAGTTCCCTTGCCACAAAAGGACTACACTAGGCAATTGAGTTAATTAGTCTTAAGAAGAAACACCTGAGTGTTACCTACTTCTGGGCTTTGTTGGAGGCTGTTTACTAATTACCTCAGGAGACTGAATCTAGGTCAAATGTAAAAAAAGACAGAAGGAATGAAGATTGGCTCAAGGCTCCATGAAGAGTAAAAAACACCACGCTTAGTTCTCTGGATTGACACCATTGATCACACTACATTCTGTTGTGTATTATGCCAAAAGACTTCCAACATGACGATTGGGTTTTCTCTTTAATGTCACTGGGAACATTTAAGGATTTCTTTCAGCTTCCTTCAAATGCAATTTGGTAATCTCCTTTCTCTGTAAAAGTAATTTACTTACTTCCCAATACATAAATAAATAATAAATAAATTCAAGTTAAAAAAAAAAAACTTTGGTGAATCTGTGAATTTCTTCCCAGTTGTGTCTGTCAACACTTTCTTGCAAGTGAAGCCAGTTTTTTTGGAAAGAGATTTCTGTTCTGCTGCCTGCCTTCTCCCTGGGCAAATTCTCTGAGCTGCAGCTCTGGATCTGAGGGTGGAGACAGTAGTGTGCTTATTTCCAGGTGACTCCCTGCTTTAGGAGCTGAGCACTGGTGGTAAGGGTGGCAGGAACCTTTTCTCCTCAATTTGCAACTCCTGTTGTGGCACTCTCACACCAGAAGCTTGGGTAAGCGTGATGGCAGCCTCACTATTCTCATGTCCTCATACCAGATTTAGAGCCTCTGTCTCAGGGAGTGAGGCTAGGTGGAGAAGGGAGCCCTCACCTCTCAGCCAAATTCACCTGCAGCCTAACTTCAGCAACATGTAGCTGCGGCTAGGATGGGAAATGCTGGCATCCTTTTTCTCTTGTGACATAGTCCACTGACTGTAACTGGGAGCGACAGAACCCGGTGTTCTTGTCTGAACAAATCTGGAATGGAGTCTCTATCTCTCTTGCTAACCAAGAGTGGGAAGGGAGGGAGCAGGTCTTGATTTGAATGGTTCAAATACAATTCTTACTGACTTTTGGTAGACTTTCTTGAGTAAATGATTCTTCAGTTTTTCAGTGCCCTTTGGACAATTTCCAAATACTTGGAAATGGTTGCTAAAAAATAATTTACATCTTATTTTTTGGGGAGTAGGTTCACAGAGCAACTCCTGCTGTCATATCAGAAGTCTGTTTCCCACAGTTATTTAAAAATATTTATTACTTCATTGGATTTACTATTTCTTCCTGTAGACATTGTAGCAATTGATATTCTTCCAGAAGTAATTTTAATCCAGCTCTCCAAATTTGTTGACATGAAGATATTTGTAATGTTTTATGTAATGTCTTTTTAAATTTCAGTTGTTTAACTAATAGTCTTTAAATTTTTCTTTTTTTCATAGATTTTACTGTCCCTCTATCTAAATTTTAAAAAATACTTCATGATTTAGTCCTTCTTTTATTTCTCCTATTCTCTTTCCTTATTTTCTTCCTTGTGTGGAACAGTTAACTCATTTATTTTCTTTTTTCTTTTTTGGTAAATATACTTAAGGTTACAAATTTAATTTTTATTACTACCTTAATTACATCCCAGAATTTCTGATATCCTTTTTAGTATCATTTCTAAATATTTAGCTTATTTACTGTGATTTTATTTCTAGTCCACTTGTTATTTAGTAATTTTTTTTTTTTTCATTAATCAGTATTTTTTATTATGGTTTTGTGGGGTACAGTTAAGGGTTAGGTGTACAATGACGTTTCATTCAGGCACCCTGTAGATAAGAAGTGTTTTCCCATCCCCCGACAGATATTTGCTACTGTTAATCCCATCCCCCTCCCCCCCATCGTTTCCCAGTACCATCCGTCATTTTCTCATAGTATTGCATTGGATGTTCAAGGTCCATTATATGAGTGAGAACATGTGATATTCGGATTTTTGTTTTTGTGAGAGGTCACTCAGTATTATAGACTCTAGTTCCATCCAGGTTGCAGCGAAATTCATGATTTTGTTCTTTTTTATGGCTGCGTAGTATTCCATCATGTATATGTACCACATTTTTTTAATCCAGTCCTCTTTTGATGGGCAGCATGGTTGTTTCCAGGTTCTTGCTATTATGAACAATGCTGCGATAAACATACGTGTGCAGGTATCTTTTTTATAGAGTGATTTGTGTTCTTCAGGGTATATTCCCAGTAGGGGGATTGCAGGGTCATATGGAAGGTCAATTTTTAGAGCTTTTAGGAATCGCCACACTGCTTTCCACAGAGGTTGCACTAGTTTACACTCCCACCAACAGTGTAGAAGTGTTCCCTTTTCACCACACCCTCTCCAGCAGCTGTTATTTTTTGAGTTGTTGATAATTGCCATTCTGACTGGAGTTAGGTGGTATCTCAGTGTGGTTTTGATTTGCATCTCCCTGATGATTAGTGAGGTTGAGCATTTCTTCATGTGTTTGTTGGCTGCTCGAATGTCTTCTTTTGTGAAGTGTCTGTTCATGTCTTTTGCCCATTTTATAATGGGGTTGTTTGTTTTCTTCTTTTCAGTACGCTTCAGTTCCTTGTAGATCCAGGATGTTAAGCCTTTGTCAGACCTAGA
>NW_007052029.1:205882-209059 GCF_000164805.1 Carlito syrichta | reverse complement strand
CCTAACCCTTAACTGTACCCCACAAAACTATAATAAAAATACTGAAAAAAAAAAAAAATAAATAAATAAATAAATTTTAAAATTCTCTCTTATTCTTCCATCCATTTATAAACTCCATGCAGTCATGTTCTATTATTACTGTAGACAGTTGGAAGAATTTGTCACAACTTTCATTTTTCTTATTTGTTCATATTCAAAATTATTTTATAATGGTCTATTGCACAGATCTTTTGCATATTAAATTTATATTGACCTTATGAGATGAGTTGGTGAAATATCATATACAAGTTAGGGACTATTTCTTAAAAGTTTGGCAAAGGTTATATGTAAAGAATAGCTGATGCTTGAGGTAATAAAGGTGGATGAAAATAGGCTCACTTTTTTAAAACAAATATTTGTATTTTGTTTAATGTTTATTGATTTTCTATACACTTCATTTTTTATTTGAGTGTACACAATTCCCTAAATATTTTTTATTTGGTTAAAATTTCAAATTAAATTAGAAATATTGGCCACAATATTATGTTATTATTTTTTACCCTTAGAGGTATGTCCTCTTAGTAGTTCCTTATATATTCTATTTGTGTTGCCTTTCTTTAATTCTTTCCTCTTAAATTTGTCAGACATATATCTTACTTTATATAATTGAGATTGTTTCTTTTCTTTTTTTTAGTTTTCTATTATTGTTTCTTTTCTGCTAGTTGATCACACACTTTCCTTACTTTTTAAAATAAATGTTTAATTGTTTTGTATATTTTTTATTTATCTCATCACATGTGACTGATAATTGCCTTTCCGTCTTCATTTCCTTAATGTATGGGAGTGATTGTCTCTTACGGTAATCCTGTGTTTCCCTAATATAGTCTGTTGGGTGGATGAAAGGCCTTTAACTCATCTTTTTAATTCACAAGTATCTGACTTATAAAGAACTCTCCTCTGGAAGTTTCACCTAAGGAAGAACATCTGAGTAAAAAGATAATAAGGTAATAAGATCCTGGGCTTAGAACTTGAGCTTGTTGCTGTAATTTGATGAAATTTGTGAGGGTTCTAGATGCATTTTGCACATGAAATAGATGCAAATTATTTTGGCCACAGAACTGAGGCTTGCAATTTTCTTTCAATGATTTCACAAAAATCTCTCAGATCCTTTTTGTGTCTTTAGAATGCAACTTTGCCCCTTTCTCCATCAAGATCTAGAGTCTAATTCTCCTCTTCTTGAATCTGAGTTTACCTTGAATCTTACTTAAAAAAAATTATTTTAAAGATGTGGGGTGCACTTCAGGATTAGGTACAGAAGTGGACATTGTACAGGTAAAGTATGGGTACCCTTATCGGTGTTATGTGTCCCACCACCGCCAGTGTCCCACTACTGCCAATCCCTATCTTATAGTGAAAGGTTCAGGGTTTGCTTATGAGTGAGTACATGTAGTACTCAGATCTTTGCTTCTGTGATAAACCACTGAGTATTATAGACTCCAATTCCATCCAAGTTGCTGCGAGGTTCATAATTTTGCTTTTCTTTATGGTTGCATAATATTTCAAAATAGCAAAAACTTGGAACCAGCCATGCCATCCATCAAAAGGGGCATGAATACAGAAAATGTGGCACCTTGTAACTTACTTTCAACAACTAAATGTGACAACAGTAAATTAGAGTGACTTCCAAGAATAAGACTTGAGAGAAGTTACAGCTTCTGTTTTCACCATGGTGTAGCCCTGAGATCTCTTTGCTGTCTAAGAAAAAGATGGGTGACCCAGCAGAAGAGAACTGAAGTTCTCCAACCTTCAGCTAGCACAGCTGCCGAAGGTAGCTCCAGCCTTCAGCTTCACTATGAGTGAAGCTCTTGCGAATCATTAAGTTTAACCAACACTCCATCGAAGTGGAGCTACAAGAGTGAGCCCAGACCACACCAACCCACAGGATTAAGAGTTAATAATACATCCTTAATTTGTAAGCTACTAAGCTGTATCACAGGTTTATTATTTAGCAATAAGCAGCTGAAATGTTCATCATATTTTCCCCACTCTTCTTATAAAATCTTTCTTCAGTTTCCATTGCATAGTATAAAATTAAATCTTCCTTGTACCCAGAACACAGATACTTCATAATTTATCACGTGCTGCTACATCTTCATTTGCTCCATTATTAACAGAGTCATCCTGCTCACTTGAGATCACAGGTGATTTTTTCTGGAAACTTCTTTGAGTTGTTCAGATACTTGTTCTAAATCACTAGGGTCTGGATAACTTGATGTTGCATATAATTAGATACTGATATATATTTACTTTTCCATATCTAAAGATCAGTGGTTTCAGTCTGAAAACACTGGAAATCAGATTTTGGGAAATCAGATTTTGGGACCGAGGCAAAAAATGCCTATAAATGGACCTTCTATGGCAATTTCCAAGGTTGATTGACTACTTCAGAAACCAAATCAAATTTCTCAGAGCAACCTGTGCTGATTGGTCTCCAAGAGACAGAACCACATCTCCAACTCCCTCGAGGACAAAATATTCATTACCAGTGATAAATTAAAATGTCAAGTAAATTTTGCTATAATTGATATCGTATGTTCCTTTTCTAACTGTAGGACAGTACATGGAAAGCAAAATTGTAATGGACGTTTTCCTTGTGAGTACAAAAATTTTAAAAGTGATAATTTAACTAGAGGAAATCAGTTAAATAATTCCTATTACTTATGATAACTATCTATAGTCACCAAAAATATTAAATGCACAAATAGATTGAACTCTTCAGCAAAATTTTTCAAGTGCCTCTTTATTAGATTCTGAATTATGGTCATGGCCATTATTCTCTTCACTGAGTCATGTTTTATTAGGTTCTCATAATGACCACATTCCTTTTATTGATATGCCGTATTTCTTATACAAGTATGAAGTTTAGCCAAACTCAAGACTTTTTACATTCATTTTAACTCGACAAACTTTATATGAACGTTAGCACACGCGTATTTATTGCAGCATTGTTCACAATAGCAAAAACATGGAAGCAACTGTGCTGCCCATTGAAAGAGAATTGGATAGCCGTGCTCGGTGGCTCAGCCTGTAATCCAGCACCTTTGGGAGGCTGAGGTGAGTGGATAGGTTCGAGACCCGCCTGGGCAAGCAAGACCTCATCTCTACAATAAATTAAAAAATTAGCCGGGCGTGGTAGCG
>NW_007052029.1:162618-205720 GCF_000164805.1 Carlito syrichta | reverse complement strand
GGAAGCGGCCACTGCACTCCAGTCTGGGTGACAGAGTGAGACTCCAACTCAAAAAAAAAAAAAGAGGACTGGATAAACTTTAACAAAATATGGATGCCCTACAATGTCAAGATAGTAAAGAGATCAAACAGGAATAGCCAATTTTATTTGCTCTGAAGAGCACTGACAATCCTCTACTTTAGAGTGGAAATAGGAGTTGAACAATTTTTTGGTGGAAACTATTATAGGACCCTTCCTACTGAAAATCTGCTGAGATTTTTCTAACTGTTGAGTAAAATTATAGTCAAATAGTTAAGCAGATCAGAATCATATTTTGCTTAACGACTGAATAAAATTCAAGACGGAATTTAAAAAAAGAGAAAGTTAGTGCTGACCTGAAGAGACCAGGAAACTACTTGCTTATGAAAGCTTCCTACTTTGACTTCTAAAAATGTTTCTGTACGTATTTTATTTATTATTAAAAGAATATCCATCTTTGCAACGTTGGCATTTTTCTGTCAATCTAATTCCTACTCCCTTTGTGAATAACATATAAGATTTTTGACTAGATATTGGCTAAGGTTTCCTACCGGTGCTAAAGATCATCATTAAATGTGGTGATTTCCCCTACCATTTAGATGAATAGAATGATAACTTTCTGTTTGTAGTTTGAGCAGAGACTGAGATGCAGCTGAAATGGTTGGCCATCTTAATTATTCATTCTTTCATCAAATAATTACTGAATGGCTACTGCATCCTAGGAAATCTTATGTGTATTGTAGATACAAATGTGGCAGAAAGAATCCTCTGTTCTCATGACTCCTGCATTCTAACGGGTATTCTCTACACACTGGGGTGTTTCCCTCATTTTGGATAATGATTTTATCATTATCCAAATAATCTGAGAATCAAGATCTAACAATGTAACACTATACTAGATAAAAATATGTAGGACCACAGCTGTGTCGCTAAATTATAAAATCTCATTTAGCTGAAACTATCTTAGTTCTTCAAGAAAATTAAACCCTGAGAGATTAGCATTTTATTTTTAGATCAAACCATTGCTGCATCCGTACGACATAAAATAGGACCAAATAATTTTAAATTTTAAAGAAACAAACACTGTTTAAAGTATTCGTTTTGGTTTAAAACATTTCAAAATACATAGTTTTACTTTATGGTGTAGAATCTTTTGGCATGACTCTTTGAAAGCATACACAAACATTAGTAGTGGAAAAGTTTGTTATTATGTGACACATGTCCATATTTTAGTTAATACAGTTTTTGTAATGACAGATAAAAATAAGATAACTCACTAAAAAGTAACAACACATATGCAAAGGAAGACCCATTTTCATGACTCTTAGGTGAGAAAATATAATTCTTTGTGCTTATGAAGTTAACCCTGACCCTATACTTACAATGCTTGTAATATAATTCAGTCTTGTATCTTTACATTTCTACTACCTGCTATTTATATTCCAATGTAGGTCCCTATAGGCACTTTTCTGCAGAACTCCAAAATTCAACTCCTGACCTTTCCTCTAAAATTTAGTTTTAAGTTGTTGCTTTGTTAAACATGGTGTGTCCGTGTGGCTCTTTGAGCTATGATCAGGCCATGTTTCCTGCTCTCTCTCTCATTTACTTTCTTAATAAACTATATTTTTAATCCAAAAAATAAAGATAAATAAAACTGAGTTTTATCCAGTTCAGTTTGAGGAGAATATCATCCTTTAAGATGCTTCGGGAAAACGTTGGAGTAATACTCAATCCATTGCTTTCTCCCATACATCACAGCTAATATTTCAGGAAATCTGTTGGTTCCTCTTTCAAATTCTCTGTAAAATCTGAGCACTCTTCGCTACCTTGTTTACTGTCCTCCGGGACTGAGTAGTTACCATTGCTCACCTTTTTTAGTTTTTTCATTAGTATAATATCTTCAAAATTGGTCTTAGTACTTCTACCCTGGTACCCTACAGGTGTACTTTTTTGAAATGAAAACTCCCTGCTCTTTTACTGAAAATCATGCAGTGGCTTCCCTCCTCACTCAGAAGTAAATATAAACGTCCTCATCATAGTTCCCATCCCTTCCACCCTTCTTTTCCTCTCTTTCCTACTATCCTCGCCTCACTCTTCCATGCTAATCACAAGAATTCTCTTCAACATCTGGCTCTCACCATGGGTCACTCACATTGGCCGTTTCCTCTTCCCATCACACTCTCAATAAGTTTCACTCCTACCACCCTTCTTGAAACTGTACTGCTTTTCATCCCTTGTCAGCCTTGTCCCACTGTTTCTCCTCTAGTTTACTCATAGAATTTGTCACTCTCTAATAGCCAGTATTTATTCTTTCTTACCATTTTTAATTCGAACACAATTAAGGTAAGTCTCACGACAGTGTGGCTTCTGGTCTGTTTTGTGACTAGATTAGTGACCGGCACTTAGAAGGTCCTTGATACATACAGTCATTTGCTTCATGACATAGTTTTGGTCGACAACAGAACACATATGCAACAGTGGTTCCATAAGATTATATTAGCATATATTTACTGTTTCTTTTCTATGTTTAGATACACAGATATTTATCATTGCATTGCAATTGCCTTCAGTTTTCTATCACATGGTGTACAGGTTAATAGACCAGGAGCAATAGGCTATACCGTGCAACTTAGATGTGTAGTAGGCTTTACCATCTAGGTGTGTGTAAGTACATGCTATGGTGTTTACACAACAATGAACTTGTCTAGCAATTCATTTCTTTTTTTATTTGGTAATTTATTTATTTTATTATTTTTAATTATAAAGATGTGGTGTACACTCAGGGTTAGGTATATAAATGTTGATTATGCAGGTACCCTTGTTGATGAGGTATGCCCCTCCTTCCCCTAGCAGTTTCCCTCAACTGCCAATCCCACCCGCCTTCCCTGACAGTTTCCCACTACTGCCAATCCCTTTCTTATAGTATTATAATTGTTCAAGATCCGCTTATGAGTGAGAACATATGGTACTCTGTTCTTTGTTTCTGTGATAGATCACAGAACCAACCATGTTGCCAATTGAAGCAGGACTGGGTAAAAAAAATGTGGTACATATACACAATGGAATATTATTCAGCCATAAAGAAAGACAAACATATGGACTTTGCAGCAACTTGGATGAATTTGGAGTCGATCATATGCAATCCATTTCTTAGAGCATAGTGCTATCATTAACAAGGCATAAATGTATATTTCAAATGAATACGTAATTTCTTGTGCTTTTTAATATGCCTTATCAGGTGGTTAGTAAAAAAGAAAATATTACTTGATGAATTGATAGACAGAGTGTTAATTTCACTAGAGAGAATATAAGAAATTTGAACGATTATTCCTTTTATGGTCTTCCCATTCTAACACCAACTCGCCTTTTAGTTTCATCTACAGTTGAAAAAGAAAAAAAAAGCAACTACTTGGAAGGCTGACGTGGAAGGATCATCTGTGCCCAGGAGGTTGAGGTTGCAGTGTGTGGGATCGTGCCACTGCACTCCAGCCTGGACAAAAGAGTGAGACCCTAACTCAAATTTTTTTTAAACAGGAGCTACAAAAAGCCCATGAGCTTCTGGGCTTGGACTCTAGCGATTCCCAGGACACAGAAGCCAAGCTCCATTTTTTTTAAATCAACAAAACCCTTCCTGGGAAGAAAATGCTGGGCGAGACTGACTAAGTTGGGGCTCGTGAGAAAGTGGCCAGGGCCCTGATGCAACAGTTGGTGCTGCAGTTTCTCTGCTTGGTCCCTGGCTCTTCCCGGGTTGCAGTTTCATTCACTGTTAAGTATAATGATTAAAAAAATCAGCTGAGCTCTCTTGCTCACTGACTCTTGTCAATGGGAGTACAGAATTACACACACACACACACACACACACACACACACACAAATAATTTAAATGGAATAAAACCTTAGAGCATTTGTGGCAGTTATATTAACTAAAGTTCTTAATAGAGGCCAGATTTTCTAAGGGGAGGAGCTATTTAGATAGACAAGATTTTGACCAAGTGTTCTTAAAACTTGGTTCTCTACAGTCAATGAAATTTTACGTAATTTAATTCTTAACACTGTTTTCTAGTAATTTATTTTTATTATAATTTATAAAGGTATTGGTTCACAAATGAATCTGTCTTCCTTCACCACAAATTTTTTTTTTATTATAAAGATGTGGGCTATAATTTAGGGTTAAGTATACAAAAGTTGATTACACGAGTACCCTTGTTGATGAGGTATGCCCCTCCCTCCACTAGTAGTTTCTCTCAACTGATAATCCAACCTCCCCTCCCCTGACAGTTTCTCACTACTGCCAATCCCTTTCTTATAGTATTATAATTGTTCAAGGGTGCTTATGAGTGAGAACATATGGTACTCTGTTCTTTGTTTCTGTGATAGGTCACTGAGTATTATCGATTCTAAATCCATCCAAGTTGCTGCAAAGTTCATATGTTTGTCCTTTTTTTTTTTTTTTGAGTTGGAGTCTCACTCTGTCACCCAGACTGTATTGCAGTGGCCGCTCCCGGCCACCGCAGCCTCGACCTGCTGGGCTCCAGCAATCCTTCCAACTCAGTCTTCCGAGTAGCCGGAATTACAGGCGCATGCTACCATCCCCCGGCTAATTTTTTGATTTATTGTAGAGATGAGGTCTCGCCTGCCCGGGCGGGTCTTGAACCCACGGGCTCAGGCAATCCACTCACCTCAGCCTCCCAAAGGCGCGGGATTACAGGCTGAGCCACCGAGTCCGGCTTGTTTTTTCCTTTTTTATGGCTACATAATATTCCATTGTGTACATGTACCACATTTTTTTTAATCCAGTCCAGCTTTGATGGGCAGCATGACTGGTTTTATGTTGTTGCTGTTGTGAATAGAGTTGCAACAGACATATGTGTGCAGGTATCTTTTTTGTAGAATGATTTGAGTTCCTCTGGATCTACAAGGAACTCAAACGTGCCAAAAGGAAAAAAAAGCCAGTCCTATTAAAAAGTGGGCAAAAGACATAAATAGACACTTCTCAAAAGAAGATATACGGGCAGCCAACAGACACATGAAAAAGGTCTCAGCCTCACTCATCATCAGAGAAATGCAAATCAAAAACCACACTGAGATATCACCTGACCCCAGCTAGAATGGCCATGATTGATAAAACAAACAACAACAGATGCTGGCGAGGATGCGGAGAAAATGGAACACTTCTACACTGCTGGCGGGAATGCAAATTAGTGCAACCTCTTTGGAAAACAGTGTGGAGATTTCTAAAAGAACTAGAAATTGAACTTCCATATGACCCAGTACCACAAATATTTTTAAAAGCACTGGTGCAAAGCATTTTACAGAATAAATGTAATTCCAAGCTCTGGAATATTATCTATATGTCTCAGAATGACACTTGAGCTCTCTGAGTCTCAGATTTTATACATATGAAATGAGAATCATCAAACCTGACATGTAGGGTTATTCAAAAATATCTGCAATATTATTTCTTGTGTACCAAGCACAGAATAAAAAAAGTCATTAAATAATGTATTTATTGTTATGTCTTCCCTTATGATATCTAAAAAAAGTCTTACTTTGTATTTTATTTCCCATGTCTTCAGTTTTTTGGTCTAACTCAGTTATGAGTCACTTATAAATTCACAACCCTGGGGTCAGTGCTGTGTTTATACCTAGCTTCTCAATAAATATTTATTTGATTTGTTCAGATTGCTGTGGAGTTACAGTTTGCTTGTTTTCAAGCAGGGGAATTGACATGGAGATATGTAAACATCATAAAGTTATTTCAGTTTGCATTAATGTTGATTCTTATTCATCAAAGGGAGAAGCATATATCCCAAGAGAGTGGTAGAACTGTCTGCATTGTTTATACCGATAGATAGTCCTAGCCTAGAACAATGAATGTTATTGTCAGCAATGTCTTGAAGTGTTTGATAAATGCATCAAATATAATTTTTCCCTACGTTTGAGTTTCACTTTGAACAACTATGCTAGTTTACCAAGATTCTAAAACAACTATAAAAAACTGATGTTAGGGCAGGTGTGTTGGCTCACACCTGTAATCCCAGCACTTTAGGAGGCTGAGGCAGGAGGATTGCTTGAGCCTAGGAGTTCAAGACCAGCCTGGGCAACATAGCAAGATCTCATTTCCAAAAAAAAAAAGAAATAAAAAAAAATTATCTGGGTGCGTTTATGCATACTGGTAGTTCCAGCTACTCAGGAAGCTGAGGTTGCAGGAAGTTGATACTGTGGTGAGCTGGGTACTTAAAATACATACATACAATAAAATAAAATAAAGAGAAAAGAATAAAACTATATGTTTGTAAAAGAAATTTGCTAATTCAAAAGCAATACTACAAAAATACTTAGTCACTATAGGCCTACTTAACTAACTTTCCAACAACCCTGGAAACCAAGGCTTAGGTGAGTTTTCTGGATTGGCAACAGTCTGCATGTTCTGTCACACATCATGGCTGATAGAATTAAGTGTGTGCATTTGACTACATGCAGAGAGGACACCTGCAAGCTTGCATCTAGATTCTCCTGCGCTTTGTCCCATGTACCTCTCCTTTTGCTTTTGATCTCTATCCTGTCTCTGTAATTAACTTTGATCATGAATATAATTGCTTTTTGAATGCTGTGAATCATTCTAGTGAATCACCAAGCCTGAGAAAGGTCTTGGAGACCCCCACCACAGGCCATTATGTTGAGCTCTTTCAAATTTGAGACCTCCCAATAGAGTCTTTTAAATACAATTAGAATTTCAAAGTCATAGTAATATTCACATTTTTAATTTCTAGTTTTTGTTGTACTGCCCATACTTGCAAAGCAATGTTCTATTTCAGTGGTTAGTAGGTACTCTTTTGCTGTTCCTGACCAAGAAATCAGAATGAATGTTTCTGATGTTTTAGATTTACAAAACGAGCATAATTGTGTTACTACTTGCAATTATACAGATCAGATAAATGAAAGGACTTTGTGACACTCCATGGGGTATACTCACAGTACATTTTAATGAAGGTAAAGTATGACATAGGACACAGTCATGAGAGAAAGAACAGATAGCCCACAGAATGCTTTCTCAGTCATGTGGGACATACATCTTTATATTCAGATGACCAAAAACCTATGAGATACCTCCGTCTCCAGGAAGTCACACAGTCAATTGGGGAGAGGCTCTTTTAAATTCCTCCTGTCACATGGTCAAAATCAGGCTTTAAATGATGCTGAAAAGGTGCCACAGGTTGCCTCCTGGTCTGACTCAGACTCTAGCATATATTAAATACAAGCTCATGCATTTCATTTAAGTAGAAGTTTTTGTGTAAATCACTTTGCACTTGGCATTTCCACTAAAGTACTTGCTAGGTGATAGCTATTATTACTAAGATGTGAGTTGTCTTCATATTACATTTTATTATGTTTAGCATCTATTTCTCTATTCCAGGTGTATTATGGTCATTTAAAATCTTTTTATGCATTAGTTTGAGTTAGTTCCTCTGACAAAATTATTTTGGAATTAATATTTTCACATACTTTTGAGATACTCATGATGATCACCAGTTCAGGTATAAACTTTTAAAGGTACCATCACTGAAAGACAGAGCATTTCAAGAGCAGAAACCTCTTCTCCAAATCAAAAGTACTATTTTGAAATGCCTGTATGCAACCAGAATAGTTTAATCAATTAAAGAATGTTTAAAATTTAAAATGTTTCTCTAAATATTCAAAACTTTTTTAAAATTTAAATTTAAATAAATATAAACAAAATCTAAACACATTGATTTAACTAATCTGATTTTTATATCATCTGTTATATATCAGCAAAAATAAAGCTATTGCACATATTTTCCTTAAAGCTAGGACCAAGGAAGTGTTTGAAATGTTATGTAATAACTGACTACATAAGGCTAATAGTGTTTTCTTAAAATGTGAACAACGAAGGATGTGTCTTGAATTTATCTATTTGTATTTATCAAAAGCAAATTTTCCATAGGCACTTCAAACATTTGGCACTGTACTTTTTTTGCTCTATAGGAAGCTACATTTGTTCTTAAATACTAACCAATAATTTGAATAGATTGGTTTTCAGGGATCACCAAAAATAAAATTTCCACAGACCTTCATCTATCTATAATTATATGTAAATAATTGTCCTCATACCAATATCAATTTAGCTGCCTTTTTCAAAAGAGTACAATATTTAAGAAAAATTGTGACTTTGATATACATTTTAAAAGTTTTAGGTTGTTTGAAATTACAGTACTATTTTTTCTCTTAGTGTTCAATGTGTGTGTGTGTGTGTGTGTGTGTGTGTGTGTGTGTATAACCTGCTTACACAGTGTGTGTGTGTGTATAACCTGCTTTCTTCCTAGCATATATTTTCTTATAATCAGTGCTTTCAGAGAGTTGCTGTTGCTACTGTTTCCAGGCTTCTAACTCCACAATACCTAACTAACATTTAGAATTGTAATATTAAAAATCTGTGCAATTAATAACTAATAATGTTTAGCAAGGAGAGTTGATCTTGTTAACTGAAATATTATTTTTTGTGTGCATGTTAAAAATATTAATGTATTTGCTGGGGAAACATAATAGATGGGGGGAAAAAAGCATTTGTATCTCCCAGGACAAACCATGAAAAAGAAAAATAAAGAGGTCAATATGATTTGGAGTCACCAGGACGTGCAAGACCAGAAGTGGCTGCAATATCTGGGAACAGAGCCAGTGAGAACCCCGGGTTGGCAAATGAATGAAAGTATTTGAGGAACAGAAATACAATGCTATTTAATTGTCTATTGTGTCATAGTATTGTAAGGACTTTCTCTGTTCCTTCCCCAGGTGTTAAATGTACTTTATTACTGACACATCATTGGCTTATTTGTAGTGAGATTTTCTTTCTTTTCCTGTGTTTCTTTTCCTTCTTTCTTTCTTTCTTTCTTTCTTTCTTTCTTTCTTTCTTTCTTTCTTTCTTTCTTTCTTTCTTTCTTTCTCTCTCTTTCTTTTTCTTTTTTACTTTTGTTCCTTCTTTCCCTTTCTCCCGCCTTCCCTCCCCCTCTCCTCCCCCTTCCTCCCTCTCTCCCTTTCTTTTGTCCTCCTCCTCATTCCTCTCTCTCTCCCCTTCTCTCCCCCTTTTTTAAAAATTTAGAATCATGAAGAAAGCATATATTTTCACTTTGCTTAATACATGGCCTAAATAATATCACTGGATATGAAAAATCCTGGAAAGCAAAAGCAGAAGCACATATGAAAATATGTCACTAATACCCTTCTTATCTTAAGGTTTATGGATATCTTTTTTAAAAATTGCATATCCATAGCCAGGTTTAACATTATCTCCAAAAGCTTGGAGATCTTAGGCAATACCTGGGCTAAGAAATTGTAGAATCATATAGATTAAACTTAACTTAATCACAATGAAATAAATTTCACAACAAATAAGAGAATAATCCTAAGTCCTCAGGGGGAAAGTTACTCCCCTCTTTACCCCAAGTGATAAAGTCAGACAGATCTATAGCCAAAACATAATTCCTTGCCTCTAATACCTGCATTTGGTCAATAATTTCATGATAAATCTGTTGGGGGGGGAAAACCTAGATTTTGCTTTACTGGACGTTCAAAATATAAATTTTAAATTCCTCACTAGAATAATTCCACCGTGTTTACTTCTTAACACAGCAGAAAACCTGGGAGGCTCTTATAAGTTCTGTCTATATACATGAAGGTTTTATGATATCTAAAGAACATTTATTCAGGTTTTTCTTTGAAATTAAACATTTAATCTTTTATTACAGTATAAGTTTGTTTCTGTTAATTGCACCCCAAACCTGTCTGTCCCTTGTTCTTTGGCACTCTGTTTCTTTATCTTGTTCCTTATTATTTATTTATTTATTTATTTATTTAATTGCATCCCATATTTAACCAAAAAAAATCTAAGATATTCAATAAGTATTGATACAAACTTTACAATGTACAGCATAAAGAAACAAGAGATTGTATTGTTCTAGAAGCTAAGAAATAAAGGTTTCAAGAAGGATATGATTTTTTTAAAAAGCTGTATCTAGTACAAGTGCTATAAGCGGGGTAATTATTTTGTTTCTTAGCTTCTAGAACCATACAATCTCTTGTTTTTCCTTCCTCGGTGACCAATAATGTCTTGCAAGGAATGCTGATCTTGTCAATTGAAATAACCTTTTGTGTGCTGAATATATTCATGTGTTAATATAGTAATACATTCTCCCTTTCCTTGTTAGTGCTTGTTTCTTTTCAGAGCTCTACATGTAATCCATTCTAGGCCCTTTTCTTTTTTACTCTGTCTATAATATCTTTTGCAAGTGCAATCCAGTCTCACAGCTTTACAGATGCTATTTTAATAACTATGACTCCATAATTTATATCTGTGATTTTAGTCTTTCCAGACTTGTATTAGACTGCCCACCACTCTGGTTTTTAAAAGTAGTACTGTATGATCTTATTCCTTAACAATAATGTCATTCTTAACTCTATTCTTTCCATACATTTAAAACATCCTTAACTTTTTTATAACTATAACGATGGTAGACTATTTAAAAATAATACAAAAAGGATAAACCTTATGAGCAACCTATTTTGGCTGTTACTTTCTATACTAAAATCATTTGCATGATTGTCTGTGAGTATTTGTAGTAGTTTTTACATTTTCTCTATAGTTGTTTGTCCTTCAAGGTGTGTACTGGTGATGATTAGAAAAAAACAGATTTTTATTTATATATTTTACAACTGTATTATGTTGAATCCTCATACATTTCAAAGAACAGCAAAAATAGTTCTTTTCCCTTTAAATTTCTCTCTGATTATATAAACAATAAGCTAAAAAAAAAAAGCCAAGATACAATCTTTATGTCTCACTAATACCTACTTTAATACAAAGACAGAAATTGACATTTTTTTCTTCCCACATAACTGCTATTTTTATGGAGTTATGTTGGTTGGATGTCTAGATACCATGGTGACAGATACCATAGAAATATATAGACGCATAAAAGCTCAGTGGTGAAGGAAATCTACAGTAGAAATAATTATATGAACTTAAAAAGCAAAACCAATGAATTGTACTTTAGCAAGCAATAAACAAAATCGTTAATGACCTTTTAGTGTAAACATGATTTAGGTGATCTTTGACTTAAACCTGCATTTTAACTATAAAAAAAATGAAACACTGAATTGTTATTTGATTTGGCTAAGGCTATGCCCCTAGATAGCAACACAGTTGGAAAAAGAATTTACTTTTCCTAACTCACTAAATAAATACTGGAACCTTAGGTCTGGCATACCTTTGCTGTATTTCAGAAACATAAATTTAAGCACCAGAATGTGGTCTCAGAGTGTATAATTAATATATGAGTAGGATGAAAAATTTGCTTAAGTGGGTAATATACACTTTTGCCTAAGTGGGTATTGTTTCTATCAAATATATTCATAATTATTTAAGAAACTATGTTGAATGACATTAATGTTGAGTTACCTCCATATCTATGTGGATGATACCCTCACTTCCCCCAACACCCCCCCCCCGCCCCCGTGAAGAACAGCTTTGTCCTCTCAGTACTCGATCTTTTCACTTTGTGGACCCTTTCTTCTCTCCATCTTAGTATCCCATTCCCATGTGCACACAAGATATCATAACCAGAGATATAAATATCCCATTTGTTAACCATACATCATAACTTAGAAAACACTTTGCAACAATTCTTTAATTATATTTAAAACTTTGATCTATTGAACTCACTAGTTTCTCTCCATTTATTTACCTCAATCTGTTTTTAATTTCCTCATATCCAAATTTTATTCAATGGTTTGAATACAAATCATTTACTTGTTTATAATTTCATCTTTATTTGATCTTTGATTTCTGACCTTTGATGTTTAATTTTCTTTTATGCATATTTACCTTGCCATGTCTTGGAGTGATTCCCAATATTCATCTTCTTTCTTTTTGCATTTAATAAACAAAATTTCCCATAGAAAAATCATAATACTCTGCTAACTAGTTTTTCTTTGTATTTCAATCACTCATGTCAAATTAACACTTGTCTTTGAATGGTATCTATACTATCATTTTAGAATATTCACTTTGCTATTTTCTGAGATAATTGATTGCATACTTCTTCCTGTTCCCTCAAATTTGTTAACTTACCACTCATTTCAGACTAAAAGTCCCTCAGAATCTTACCACCAAATCTAAAAAGTCCTTGTGGCTATACTCATCATCTTCTTTGCTCCTCTTACAAAGGAAAGAGAATACTCATTCAACTATGTTATAGAAGCCAAAAGACAGTGGAATAGTGTTTTCCAAATATTATGCTCCCAATGAAACTGTTTTGTAATGTATAAACAAGGGCAAAATAAATGTATTTTCAGAAAACCCAACACACAAACAAAGTGAAGTTTATCATCTGCAGACATCCCTTGAAAAGTTCAAAAGACCCCATTTGAGATATACTTTAACTCCAGGAAGCTAGTTGCAGATGTAAAAACAAATTAATGGTTAATACACTGGTGAAAATATCAGTAAAGCTAAGTAAGTGGGGTCTATATAAAATTGTTTAATTATAGGGTAGACTAAAAGATAAATCAAAAATTGATGTTTAAGTGGTATGTAAGTCAGAAGAGATATACAGTGTTCAAGTTATCATAGTCATTTTATCATTTAGAATATAATTGTCAAGAGCACAGCAATTATCTTTGTGATCTATAGACAAGTAGTTATAAGTTTTGAGAGAAAAACTAAAGTGGTTAAAAAAATCAAACATTCCATTAAAAGGGAGAAGAAAGAAAAAACACAAATATAACAAGAAACAAATTGAGACTAAAAAAACAAACAAGCCAAAAACCCCAACTATAGCATAGTTTAATCTCACATTTTCAGAAATGTCTATAACAGTATCAAACATAATAGGCCAGGCACAGTGGCTAAAGCCTATAACACCAGCACTTTGTAAGGCCAAGGTAAAAGGATTGCCTGGGTCCAGGGGTTTGAGACCAGCCTGGGCAACTTAGTTGAGACCTCATCCATCTCTACATTAAATCAAAAACATTAGCTGGGTGTGGTGACATGCACCTGTAGTTCCAGCTACTTGGAAGACTGAGACAGAAGGATCACCTGAGACTGGCAGGTCAAGGCCATGGTGGCCATGAGCATGCCACTGCACACCAGCCTGGGCACCAGAGTGAGATTCTGACTTAAAAAATAAAAATAAAAAAACAAAAAAAGTAATAAATATTAGATATACATTGCAAAATATTCTTGGTGGAAAATACTTAGATTACATTTATGATATCTATATATCTTGTTATATATACATGTATATCAATGCATATTTTCCTTTTTTTGAAAAATTCCCCCTAAAACAACATTCTGAAGGAAATGAATTTGACTATTCTTTATATTATAAATCTTACAAAACTTAGCAGCTGCTTGCTTGTGAATCTATTTTTAAAATAAGATTTTTTTGTTTAAACTATAATGACTTTTTGGTTAAGTTGACCAGCATAGAAGAAAAAAAAGTTAACTAAGCATAAAAGCAACAGATGTTTTGCCCAAAATAGCATAAAAATAAGTGTTTTTTTAATCTTGAATATTACAATAATTCGTCATGTATCTATATTAATTGAATCCTATCAAACTCTTCACAAAAAGAAAAGAATGTATGCAGAATCCTATTTATTTTTAGAATGATGGAGAGCTATGTAGTCTCTTTTTTATTAATAATCACCAGAGGTACAGTTCTTTTCATAGAGCAAGTATTGGTTCTGTACCAATACGTGCAGCAATATCTAGGATGGAAAATGGAATAAATTAATAATATTAAAATTCTGGTTTACTTCATTTTAAACATCAACAAAAAGAGAAAAATAATATCTATGATGGTAATAACATGTATTGTTATTTCAATGTTTCATGTGCTTTGCCTATAGAATTACAACATGTAATATCTTTATTAATTTATGCTTGATTGCATGAATTGTATTTCTTGATTTATCTTTGCAACACATGTTTACTGAACATGTATTATGTGACAGAAACCCTAGCTGATGAATGGAATTGTCAAAGTTCCACTTTTCATGAAGCTTGTATTCCAATCAAATAGACAATAAACAGGAAATGGTATACACAACTTAACATATATACACGTACGTATGCACACAGATATATGTTAAAGTATCAGTAATAAATACTGTGGGGGAAAAGTCAAATCAACAGGATAAGGTGATCAAAGTGATGGGATGAAGAAATGCTGTGTTACACATCGTGATCAGGAAAAGCCTCTCTGAGGAGCCCATTCTGGCACAGCTTTGAATGAAGGGAAAGGAAGCATTGTGGCGTGTCTGGAGGAAGAATGGTGCAGGCTGAGGGAACAGAAAATGCAAAGGCCTTGGCTAGTAGGGTTGTCTTAGAGGAAGCAAGTATAGGATGCATTAGACGAAGTGGTGAAAATGGATTGGGAAGGTAGCAGAGACAAGATCATATGAAGCCTGATAAGTCAAGAAAGTATATCTAAGTTTGTGATAAGTGACACATATTTCTCATGGTTATTTAGCTAATACAGATCGATTTGACCAGGATTTGACTACATGTTTGTTCTCCAAGGCATGTGCCTTTAACTTCTAATTTATATCTCCTCCCTACAAACATATGAGTAACTTAACCTTTTATTTTTTTTCTTGAGTTAGAGTCTCACTCCCTCACCCAGGTTGGAGTGCAGTGACGTGCCCATGGCCACTCCAGTGTCGAACCTGCTGGCTCAGGTAATCCTTTCACCTCAGCCTTCCAAGTAGCTGGAACCACAGGTGGGCACCACCATGACTGGATAATTTTTTGATTTATTGTAGAGATGAGGTCTCAACAAGTTGGCCAGGCTGGTCTTGAACCTGTGGGTTCAGGCAATCCTCTTGGATTCCCAAAGTGCTAGGATTATAGGCTTGAGCCACCATGCTAAGGCCACTTAATCTTTTGTTTATGAAATTTACCAACCCATTGGATAAATATTGATAGGGTTGTAATCATAACTCCTTTTTGTAATTTTGTAATAGTTCAATTACTTTTTGAAGTATTGTATATAGATTTATTGAGCATTGATCTCACATTCACATTTTAGAGATGATTCTAGATGTTATTATTGTTTAAAAAAATCTCTTAAACCCCTCTTTCCTAACACACATACAGGTTCTTTTATATTTCAGATGTTTATATGAAAAGGAACGCCCCAAAATCCTGGATTAACTTTTAGAGGGCAGGCCCCTGGTAGTATAGGCTTTTCATGCTAGGTGATTGTTCTAGGAACTCACTGGCAACAGTGTATCAGTTAGTGTTGTGAGAGTCTGCATTGTGGAAGAAATGACCCAAGCTGTGGCAAACAGGTGACTACTGTTCTGCAGGGTTTTTTTTTTTTTTATCACAAACGTTATGACCCACATGCCCCACCCTTTCTTATTCACCCAGTCTCACCAAGAGTGACTTTTGATTCCCTGAATGAAAGAATTCCTCAAAGGGAAATGTTTTGCTCAAGTGTAAAAGGTGAAATAAGAAAAGCAGAATCACTAAAAGTCACCAAAATTGATGAGTTTTGAATAGCGGAAAAAACATCTTGATAGGTGCAGCGCATCAAATGGAGAGTATTTTTGAAGGTGATTGAGGTTTAAACGTGCAAGAATAAATACACAATTTTTAATAAATGAAGTCTGTGTTTTGGGATTTCCTCCTTCATAAATGTTACTTTATTAATGTTTCCATCACACAAGAGATGTTGAGAAAGATCAACTCCCAGGGATCTATGGCATCCTGGATATTTGTCAGTGCTCTTGTTGGATGATCTCTTTTTCTTTCTCCCGTATGTGAAACTTATCTCTCAGTTGTTATTGTCAAGTGATTTCTTTTTGTAACCCAATTCCTTCTTTCTATATCTTTATCAGGTTTTTCTGTAGACAAACATAGCTGTGGAAATGTTAAAATAAAATATAAAACATACTGAGGTTACATAATAATCTTCACTGACTTAAGTAGCAAGTATTCTATGATATATATAAAATCTTCCAAAAGCATATGTTACTCTATCTGAATTCTGAATTACAGTGTTAGACATCAGCCTCCTGTGCTGTCTCTTCCTGTCTTCTCACTCTTCTAGATAGCATCACCCGGGCTCCTCGTAATGGCTCTCTACCTTGCTGCCTTTTCTCATATTCTTTAGATTTGATAAGCTTCAACATTATTTGAATATACTGTAGGCTAGATTTAGTAAAATCGTAGGCTTCTGAGGCTAAAACAAACCAACTGCCTTTGTAATGCTCAGACTGAACGAAATCAAGACTGACTTTCCTGCTAAGTGACGACTCATATTTAATCATAAGAAAGACATGCTAAATTTCATTTCCCAAATCTTTACAAGTGATGGTCCTCCTTTTCTTTGTAGTTCAGATATGTTGGGTGGCAGAAATGTAACAATTTCTTAATTAATTGTATGAAAATGACCTGCTCCTTTGAATAAATCTATTAAATGTTATATGACAATTAGAATATGTTACTTTTAATAAAAATGTATCATAGATTTTTTTTTTCAAGATGATAAACCAAAACTTGGTAAAAACATCTTCCGCACAGAAATCAAAATCTGATCAGCAAAAAGATACTGTGTAGGCTTACATCTGTTCAATTTATTTGATACAACACATTTTCTCTTAAAAGAAAAAAAATTGAAAAAGAGACAAAAGGAAGAATCAATTACCTAAAATTTGGGGAAATAACAGTCTTTCAAAATTTGGGTAAAAATTATGAATTTTTAAATAATCATATGCACCACTTATGCAGATAGGAATATACTAGAATTAAGTTTTCTGTAGGAAGGTTGACTTCCTATGATCTCATCCGTAAATCCACTGGTGAATCATACATGATGACATGTAGCATCAAGAACAAGCTCGGTGAGCATGACAGGGATTCACACACATAATTACATGCGTACTCCTGCTGCTGGGGTCATCACTTATCCTTCTCAAAAACAGTCAAATGGAACATCGAATTATCAAGGCTCCAACAAGCCACCCTTCTCAAAATCGTCCTGTATGTCACACAGTCTCTTTTTCAAGTGCCCCCCTCACCCTGGGAAAGAACGTACTCCACATATAGTAGACAAAAATTGTAAATATTTATATCTAGAATTAGCTTAAATACTAATACCTTCTCAAAGTATTTCCATATGTCAGGAACTATTAACATTCCTCCTTAAAGAAACAAACAGAAAACAAAACCCTAATAGCATTGATGTCTTCATTATTTACATCTCTCCTTTACTGAAATTATGATCCATATATTTCAGAACTCACTTGATCCTGATTTCAAATTGAGATGACATCATATCAAGTCACGAGCTCCCTTTTACCTGCTTGCTGGAAGTTAATGTCTCAAGTGTTGGCTTTTATTTAAGGAATACTAGCCAATTAGGTTATTTTGCTCCAAACTTTTATCATCCTACACTCTTGTTTCCTCTGTGAATGCTGACCTTCAGCTAGCACCCTGTGGCTGGACACTGCAATATAATCTTGTGGTTGCCTGTAGGCAGCAAAAGCATCTTCTCTGCAGAAGAGATCCTTGATTTTCTCTGTACGCTCTGCTGGCTCCACACCTATTAGTGGTTCTGGGATCCAGCCACACATTCTTGCTGTAAATACAAGCCACTCCAGTATGTCACCTCTGTAACTATTCTCATGTTGTTAGTAATCAGGTGTCCATGACATATATGCGGTCTTGTTCTGCTCTGCTTGGGAGGAGATGCTCGTATACCCTAAAGAAAAACCAAGTATTTTTGTCCCTTTTAGTCCTTCTCTCAGACCTAGAGAGATTTTTTTTTTGTCACTAGTTCGGATACACCCTTAAATTCTTTTCCAGGATTAGCCATTTCTCAGAAAATTGTTAATGGGAAGATTTTTTTCAAGAGGAAATTGGATTTTGATAGCCATAAAAACTCAGTGCTCAAAAGTCTGCCAGTGGTACGTTTCTCAGTTTTATCCAATGTCACTTTGTTATATGGTTCTGTCTGTGTGTCTCCTGCCTATTGGATTGTGAAGCATGGGTAGTTAGAATTGTGAAGTAAATAAGATTATGTATTGCACAGTGCATTTTACAAGGTCTCAAGCAATAGAAATGTGCCTCAATAAAGATTTTTTTTTTGGTTACTGTTTTGAGTGGGCTGGAAGAAAGATGTGCATAAGTCTGTGTCTTACCTTTGTATCCCTGGAAATTTGCATGTTGCTGTTAAATAAATGCATAAGGGTTTGTCATATTGAATCCAGATGTCTCAACACTGACTGAAATATCCACGAGGAAGAAAAAGCAGGTTTTGAAGTTCAGGTTACCACTATATACAAATTGTGCTCAAATGAAAAACATGTGCTATATCTGAGGGAATATATACTCAGTATGGCTGTATCTTTTTTTGAGAATACTAGAGCTTAGTTTTACATGAACTATGCCAATATATACATAATAGATGAGATTACATTAAGAACACACTGGACTGCCAAGTAAAAGACCGATTTGTCTTGTCTATGGTTAATAATTTATCAGTTCTATTCACTGGTAGGTTTTGTTAGTGTTATATTGTTCTGTGTTACATGGTTTGAAATTATAGTTTTGGAATACTACATTAAAATTTGACAAGATTTGATAATTCCTTTATCTCTTAGTGATGGAACTCCATGTCTCACAGTCATAATTAGTAATAAAAAGCACAAATGCAAAAGTACCATGTAAATGATAAAAGTATCTACAAAAATTAAGTGTTCTTATTTCAACTTAGTAAGACACTTAGTTTAAATTAGGTATGGTATGTGTGATACAAAAATTACAAATCTTGGGTTAGGTCTTTATAAAAATGTGATAGAGTTGAATATTTAAAAATATAAATTAAATCTTAAATTAATATATGAAATATTACAGCAAAGCTAACAATATGTAAAGACAACATTGGAAAGCAGAACAGAGTAGAATTATAGCCACTGAAATAAAATGATGATGAATACACAAGAAGACTCAACCACAAGAGCAGTCATGAGTCATGACAAATTGCAGACCTATATGAGTATGCCAAGATTCAGAAAGTATAACATCCGTGAATTTTCCTTAAGGGAGACACTTAGAGCAAAATTATCTAATGAAATCAAAAGTGAGTTATATCAGAGTTACCGAGTTACAAAAGGTGGAGGAGAAGGAACAGTTGCGTACAATGAATTTTTCTAGGCATACGTAACAAAATGCAATTGCATGATATTACTGTGAGTAGAAATTTAAAATGTTAAGAGTTAAGTAAGGGATTTGAAAACTAGGAGACTTGAAGCTTAACAACAGGGGTACATTCTAAGAAAGGTTGCTTAACAACAGGGGTACATTCTAAGAAAGGTGTCGTTAGGCAATTTTGTCATTGTGCAAACATCACAGAGTGTATTTACACAAACCCAGATGGAACAGCCTACTACACACCTAGGCTGTATGATATACATTATATACATAAACAACTTGTAACTGTACTGAATACTGTAGGCAAATGTAAAACAATGGTAAGTATTTCTATATTTAAACATATCTAAACATGGAAAAATTACAGGAAAAATACAGTATAAAAGATGAAAAAAATGAGCCATCGCGGTGGCTAGTGCCTGTAATCCGAGCACTTTGGGAGGTGGAGGAGAGAGGATTGCCTGAGTCCAGTGGTTCGAGAACAGCCTGGGCAACATGATGGGACCTCGTCTCTACAATAGATAGTAACAATAATAATAAATAACTGGACATGATGGCTCAGGCCTATAGTTGAAGCTACTTGCAAGCTTGAAGTGGAAAGATGCCTAAACCCAACTGGTCGAGGCTGCGGTGACCATGAGCGTGCCACTGTACTCTGTCTGGGCAACAGAGTGAGACTCCAAATTAAAAAAAAAAAAGTACACCTGTACAGGACACTTACCATGAATGGAGATTGCGAGACTATAAGTTGCTCTGGGTGAGTCAGTAAATGTGTGGTGAGTGCATGTGAAGGCCTAGGACATGACTGGCACCGCTGTAGACTTTATAAACACTGTACAATTTGGCTACACAAAAGTGATTCAAGTCTTTTTTTCTCAATAATAAAACAATCTTAGGTTACATTTTTGCTTTTTATACTTGTTTTCTGATTCTTCAGAGAGTACAGCTTAAAACACACGTTCTACAGCACCACAAAATATTTTATTTCCTTGGGTTCATTCTATAAGCATTTTTCCATTTTTAAAGTTTAAATTATTATTTTTAAATGTATTTTATGTTTATTTTAGATTCAGGGATGCACATGCATATTTATTATATGAACATTTGTGTAGTGATGGGGACTGGGTGTCAGCTGGCCCATTCCTCAGATAGTGAACGTTGTGCCCCATATGTAGTTTTTTAACTCTTTACCCTCTTGCGCTTCCCTCCTAATGGGTATCCCTGGTGTCTATTATTTCTATCTTTGTGACCATTTAGCTACCATATGTGAGTGAGAACATGTGTTTGGTTTTCTGTTTCTGAGTCAGTTTACTTAGGATAATGATCTCTCTGGCTCCATCCATGTTGCTGTAAAACAATTCTCTTTCAAAAAGAGAATTTTTGAAAATTGTTGAAACAACTAGCAGCACAGTAGGTTGGTTTACACCAGCATCACCACAATCACCTGAGTAATGAGCTGTGCTAGGATGGTATAACATCTGTGACTTCACTAGGCAAAAGAAATTTTTCAGTTCCATTATAATCTTATGGGACCACTTTTGTATGTGTATATGTGGTCTGTTGTTGACCAAATGTTATACAGCTCATAATGTACTTAAAAAAAAATCCACAATACATTGGAATAAAAAGTTCTAAATTTTTCGGAAAAAGTTTTATAAAGGAAGGCAAGGAAATTGGTGAGGTAACAGTAATCTACACGTCCTGATGTCTGTGGGCAAATTATGTATTTCATTTGTATGTGTATAAAGCACTTTCATTTTTATTTTATTTCTATGCAGATGTAATATTAATGACTTCTTTGCAAACATAAATTAACATACTCTTATATGTGTGTGTGTGCACACACACCTATGTATAAAACTATGTCTATATATGCATAGGGGAGGTATGAAAAATACACACTATACATTAGCTTGTTATCATTGATTATTCTGGAGAAGACAAAATTTCAAAGAGACATTAAAGAGAGAAAACTGCATTTCCAAATACATTTTATTTTATGTTATTTCATTTTGTCAGAATCTCACTCTGTCACCCAGGCTGGAGTGCAGTGGCACGCTCATGGCCACTGTATTCTCAACCTGTTGGGCTCAGGAGAGCCTTCTGCATCAGCCTTCCAAGTAACTGGAACCCCAGGCATGTGCCACCACACCAGGCTAATTTTTTGATGTATTGTAGAGACAAGGTTTCGCCATGTTGCTCATGCTGGTCTCGAACTCCTAAGCTCAGGCAACCCCCTCACCTCTGTCTTCCAACAGGCTAGGATTATAGGCATAAGCCACCATGCCCAGCATGTCTATTTTTAAAGTAAAAATGTTTTCTTTGTGTATACACACACACACACACGCACACACACACACACATACACACACACGTATATTATACATAATATCAAATTGTGATCTACTGTGTAGGCTTATTTTCCTAACACATCATCATTATTATTATATTGCTAAATTTTTAAAGCTAATACAAAATACCCATAATAAGAAACACCTAAAATTCAGAATGATAATAGTATAAAGTAAGGCAAAAAATAGCCTACTGTGGTATGCTTTCTACTGGTAAATGTACAGCATATTTTCTTTAATTCAGTGATAGAGTATTTCATGTCTGTTTATTAGACAGAATGTACACATCAAAAGTATGCAAAGAATTGACTAAATAATAAGTAGTTCTTAATGTCAAACAGAAAGAAATAAAATAACATTTTAGGATACATTTTTTTTAGTATGTGTATTCCAAGAGAGTAATCATGTCTGAATATTTGTTTCAGTACTTGAGAAATATTGCAGTTAGAATATTGTGAATGCTACTTTAAGTTTTCGTTCACAATGAATGATCCAATGACTTTCATCTTTCCAAGTAATATACGTTATAGTTTAAGAAAACAATGTTTCTTTAAAAACAACTTTTTACAAGAAATTAGAGGTTATTGATAAATACCATCAGATTTAATGTATATTATTATCTCACAATGATGAGCTCTATAAATCATTATTGCATTTTGATTGATATATTATTCAGTAATATCATAGTATAGATATCTGGTAATATTATGATAGTATCTGAATCTATTTAGGACTTATTCAGTACTTATGAATTTGTGAGGACATAAAATTAGAATAAGCATGAGCAAGTAGCTTACAGCAGTGATTCTTTAAGTGAATTCATTGTATAATTAAGTTCAATAGGTTACTTGGTTTCTTCCTGAGTTAGTAAACTACCGTGCAAATTAAACACTTAGGGACTTGTTTTGACCACTTTTCTTTTGCTTGGTATTATTTATAGACTATTTGTTTGTTCATATTAAGGTTGGAACACAGAAGACTGACTTTGTTGGTGGAGTGACTCATGTAAATATTAAAAACTTTATTATAGAAGGTAAAGTCATTAATATCTGTATTTTTGACAATGTTGACTCTTAAGGAAATTAAATTAACTTGGATTATTGTTTTAAAAATTAGATGTAAAGCAGCAATCTCTTGAGTAGCCATACATACGTAAGATATCAACGAAAAGAGCAGATACATCCACTTACTTAATATTTCTCCACCCTGCTGCACTTTGTTGCATATCCACCCAAAATGTATTAACATACTTATTTCCATGTTTTCTCTTGACTTTACAAGTTACTTGGTTTTTTTTAACTCATACATTAAAATAAAATTTCAGTGATGACTTGAAATGTTTATTTTAGTTCACTATGTGACATAGTGCATAGGAAATCCTTTATAAAGTCACTTGTAGCTAGGTGTAGTGACCCACACCTATAATCTCACACTTTGAGAGGCCAAGGCAAGAGGATTGCTGAAGTCTAGGAGTTCAAGACCATCCTGGGCAACGTAGCAAGACCCTGTCTCTACAAATAATTTTAAAAAATATGTAGACAGGTGTGGTGGTACAAGCCTGTAGTCCTAGCTACTAGGGAGGATGAGGTGGGAAGATTTCTTGAGCCCAGAAGGTTGAGATTGCAGTGACTTGTGTTTGTACCACTGCACTCCAACCTGAACAACAGAGTGAGATCCCATCTTCAAAAGAAAAATTAAAAATAAAAGTTTTTAAAGTCATTTGCAAATGATAGATGATATAATTACAATAAAAATATTACTATTTTCATCCTACTGACACAAGCATTGGACTGTCTCTGTTGTCAGGTGTTCTCTCAGAAGACAGGATATGTCACATAAAGTCAATGTTCATAATGTTGCCTGACAAGGATGTTAAAATTATCTCATGAAATTGCTGCTCAGCTCTGGCATCAACTGGTGTCTAATAACAGTGTGTGGATGAAAAATGTTTAGTCATATCACACTGATGGTTACACTCTTGTTTTGAATTTTTTAAAGTTTAGTTTCAGAAATGATCTTGTCTTTCATATATTTATGCAGTTTAACCTATCTGCACATTGCTGAGTATTAGATTATTTGAACCTATGAATAGTAATTTAGTTTGTGGAACTGAGCCCACACAAAAATAAATCATAAAATAGTGACAATGCCACCTAAGGAAGGACAAAATTAAGTGGCAGATCAGGTAAAAAAATTTTACAGATTTACTAACATTCATCTTTAAACTAGTTATAACCTAATTACAGAAATAACAAGAGTAAGTTATCATATAGGTCATAATGTGTGTTAGGTGGTTCTTAACAAGAATTATACAGAAAAAAACTTTGAGGCAAAGAAATAAAGAGTATTAGCTCTCTTAGTGGAAGCTAAATCTCAAATCAAAATATGATATTTAAATATAAATAACTGGAAAAATTTTCCACGGATATAATTTCTATGGAGAAATAGTAATCATTTGGCAGACAGATGAGCTAGTATGTCCCTAAAGCCTATCTGCAAATAGATTTTATGTTACAATATTTCAGTGAAACTCATAATTATTTATTTACTTGAACATCAATGAATAAAGTTACAATTATCTATATTTTGGTATTATTACACTACAGATTTATGCTTTAGGACATAGTGAACAGAATTTTGAAAACCCAAGAATGTTTTTTATTATTGATGATTTGTTAAAGTGACATAATATTTCAGCAGAAACTAGACTTAAGAGTTGAAAGAACTCTTCAGGGTAATCTAATCAGGCAGTTTCTAAATATGGCTGGTGTCAAAACAAATATTATCTGGTGATAGAACAGATTTCTGATCTCTACTCTAGATCTATTGGTTCAGAGAAATAGGCTGACAGTGTTTAAAAAATAAATAACAAAGTGATAATTTAATAAATAACAGCATCATCCCAAGGGTGATTTTAAAACTAACGATATATTGCCACCAAATATATTTTTAGAACACTTAAAAGGCAGAGAAGACCCTTATTCCTAAGGGCTAGAGTTGCCACAATTTTCTGTCCTAGCAGTTAATGTGAAATACATATCACCAAAGATTTTAACATAAAGCCTCAAACTATAAGAATCTTAGAAAATATGGAGACACCTTTATGGAAATTGTAACAGGCAACCTATTACTTATCAAACTCCAAGTGTCCATACCATAAGAGATAAGATAGACAAGTGGGACCTCACCCAATTGTCGAGCTTCTGCAAAGCAAAAGAAGCCATCAAGAAAGCAGGGAGACAGCCCACAGAATGAGAAAAAAATATTTGCCTACTGTATATCTGACAAAGGCCTAACATCTAGGATCTACAAGGAACTCAAACATGCCGAAAGGTAAAAAGCAGCCCCATTAAAAAGTGGGCAAAACACATGAATAGACACTTCTCAAAAGAAGAAATATGGGCAGCCAACAGACACACAAAAAAGGGCTCAGCCTTACTAATCATCAGAGAAATGCAAATCAAAACCACATTGAGTTACCCCCAACCCAGTAAGAATGGCCATCATTAATAATACAAAAAACAACAGATGCTGGTGAGGATACAGAGGAAAAGGAACAATTCTACACTGCTGGTGGGAATGCAAACTAGTGCAACCACTTTGGAAGACAGTGTGGTGATTTCCGAAAGAACTAGAAATTGACCTTCTGTATGAACCAGCAATCCCCCTATGGGAATATACTTGGAAGAATTCAAATTATTCTATAAAAAAATACCTGCACATGCATGTTTGCTGCTGTTCTTTTCACAGTAGCAAAAATTTGGAACCAACCATGCTGCCCATCGAATCTGGACTGGATTTTAAAAATGTGGTACATATACGCAATGGAATAGTATACAGCCATAAAGATGGACACTAGATATGGACTTTGCAGCAACTTGGATGGATTAGAGTCTATCATACTCAGTGCTCTATCACAAAACAAAGAACAGAGTACCATATGTTCTCACTCATAAGCAGACCTTGAACAATTATCATAATACTGTAAGAAAGGGATTGGCAGTAGTGGGAAAATGCCAGGGGAGAGGGTGTGGGATTGGCATCTGAGGGCAAATGCTAGGGGAAAGAGGGGCACACCTCATCAACAGGGGTACCTCACAATGAACACTTGTATACCTAACTCTGAATTGTACCCTACATCTTTAAAATAAAATTTTTAAAAAAGGAATGTGTATTTGACTTAACTTTTGATTATTTCCATACCCAATTTTGTTATACTTTTTGTCTTCAGAGACTTTCTTTTCTTTATCCTCCATTTATTCTCCATTTTCTGCTTCATATTGCTTTAGAATGATGCATTAGAAATATAGCTCCCATACAACTTGCTTGCTTATAAAATTGCAACAGTATTCTGATGTCTCTAGTTGGCATATGTAACATTAGTTTCTCATATCATATTTCTACAGTTTGAGAGCTGATCCCTATAATTTATCACTTCAAATCATTCCTCAAGTGAAATTTTCTTTGGAGACAAATTCTGTACACTTGTCTACTCATGATTTCGATAATACTTTTAAAATTATTTTATAGAATAAACTTTTTTTCTCTCTTTTAATATAAATCCTACCCATGATATACTTCTGTAATCAGAATTTCTTTATGAAGCTTAAGTTGCTCACCTCTTTCCAAAAAGTTTGTTTTCCTGTCTTTGAAATGTGAAAAGGGTAGCTTACTCAATCTGACCTGTTTAACTTTGTAGCTGTAAACCTTCTTGTCTGTGAAGAAGAACTTATGATGGTCTCAACCCACAAAATTCTGATATCTCTCTGTCTCTCAACCTCTCATGTTTCTCTTTTAGCACAAACATAGGTTATGAATCAAGAGTTCAAGGAGGTAGGATGCCAAAATCTATGTTGCTTATGCCATATTAATTTGATTAAGCTGGAATACATTTAAATATTCTCTGATTTATTTTCAATGACAAATATAAACTATTTTAAATGACATTGACTATTTCATAAAAATTAACAAAGATTTTAAAATATTTTATAGTCCTCAACAAAAAACTGTATTAGACATATCTCTTCCCACAATTTCTTCTCGGACAGATTATAACTGGAGTTTTTCTCTTTCTCTCTTTTCCAACTACATTAGAATGTGTTTTGACCAACTTCTTAACAAGGAAAAATGATGTGTAAAAAGCAACACGGCTTTTATTCATCTAATTTGCCTGCTACGTTTAAGAAACATATTTTTATTCTGTTGATTATATTTATTTGGGATTTATTTTGTTAAACTTTGCTTTTACTTTTATTATTTGTTGCCCCCTAATTTTCCATAGATTTACTTTATTTTTTTTTTAGAGATAGAGTCTTGATATGCTGCCCAGGTTGGTCTTGAATTCCTTGGTTCAAACAATCCTCCCATCTTAGCTTCTTGAGTAGCTGGGACTACAAGCATGAACCACTGCCACCGGGTTTTTGTTTGTTTGTTTGTGTGTGTGTGTGTGTTTGTTTGTTTTTGAGTCTGGAGTCTCACTCTATCTCCCAGGCTGGAGTGCAGTGGCATGCTCACAGACACTGCAGCCTCAACCTGCTGGGCTCAGGTGACCCTTCTGGCTCAGCCTTCCAAGTAGCTGGAACTGTAAGTGTGCGTCACCATGCCCATCTAATTTTTTGATTTATTGTAGAGACAAAGTCTCACCAGATTACCCACTGGTCTCAAACCCCTGTGCTTCAGGCAACCCTCTCGGCCTCCCAAAGTGCTGGGATTACAGGCTTGAGTCACTGCATCCAGCCTTGTTTTTTAAGTCTAGCATTTTTAGGCCAATTTCTCATTCTTTATTTAAGGAAATAAAGGATGATGGATAAAAGTCTAAGTTTTGGAATGAGAACTAGATTCAAATTTAATTGCTGCAATTACTAACTACATGACTGTAAGGATGAAGTCTGACCGCCTTAGACCTCAGGTTTCTTACTTGCAATGAAGGGGGATACACAGTTGTTTTGCCTCAGGCTCATGTCGAGATTAAATAAGATGATTTATGTAAAGGGTATTGTAAGAAGCTAAGCACATAGTTAATGCTCTCAAAGGGTAATACTTGGTATTTATTGTACTACTAGAGCAAACAAGAATTATGTCCAAGTTGATGTAGAGAATTTTCCTAATGTATAGACTTTTTCCCCCATACTATCTTAGGGTTGTGTGTCTTTTTTTTATTATTTAGAAATATACATCTATCAAACTCAGAAGAAATTTTCAATTACGTGTAAACATGCAATTCTGGTTTAAATTGTTTATACAAGTTGACTGAAACTTGACTTCTCATAACCAAGTATTCTTAAAATTTATTTTATTTTAAAGATGTGGGGTACAATTCAGGATTAGGTATACAAGTGATCACCATGAAGGTAAAGTTTGGGCCTCCCTTTGGTCCTCACTTGACCTGATTTGAGATCAGTTACCCTTATTAATGTTATGTTCCCCCTTCCTCCCCTGGAAGTTTCTGGCAACTGCTAATCTCTTTCTTATAGTATTATGAAACCAATACTAAAATAATTTTTCCAGGGTAAAAACAAATCAGTTGAGGATAATATTATACTTTCCCTGTAAATATATGAATATTAACTTTTTCTTATTTTAAAATAAACAAATACAGACTTTCATAGACTCATTTTGCATATCACTATCTTGGTATTTTAATGCCATGATTATGTAGATGACAATGTTCTATTTCACATTTATATTTGTTCAGTATTATTTAGTCCATTAAAATTTTAAGGGTATAAAAATGTAAGCAAAATTATTTAAAGGAACATTTTTTTAAAATCATTAAAGTTGTTGCAGTTCAGAAGATATTGTAAAATGAAATATCATAGAAAGTTTCAAAAATAGAGATATTTAGAATAGATTCAACAAGAGATTGAAGAATTATCTAAATGATTTCCAGTAGCTTTTTAGGCTTAATTTAAAATTATATGTCCATCTGTTCTTATCTCTATTTGTGCCTAAAAAACATCAATTTTTAAAAGTAGCAATTTCCAAATAAACATTGCTACTTTAGTCATGCAATTAAATCTGTGATATTTGATTTCTAGTAAATCATATATAAGATTTATATTTTTACCAAAGACAGGGCAAACCATAAGGCTCTTTAAAGATAACTATTAAGAAAAATTTTCATAAAGTAGCACTATTTTCTGAAATTTTGATATGATTTCTGATAGTCTTTTTATGTACATGCTTATTAAATATATTAATAAATTATGAATGTATACATACAGATATGTCTATAATATATTTTATTGCAACTAAAGTAATTTTTCTTTATGTTATTTATATGAAAGTCATATTTCACTGAGGAAAAACTAGCCTATTGTGTGAATCTTACAAATTTATGGTTATAATACTTCTTTTCAAAAATCATTACTTTGGCCTAACTGAACTATTCAATTTTACAACATAAAATGGTGAAAATCAATTTATCTAAATCTCAATGTGATCTCCTAAAAGACTAATTCAAACGGAATTAATCTGGGAAATAATGCCTAAGAACCATTTATTTAGACAAAGCCTTAGAGATTCTCTTATGATAAATTTTTTTGCTAGGGCTCATGTAATGATTTCTATTTTGTCAAAATTCAAAGAAAATTGAAAATGTTGTTTAAAAAGCTAGAATTCATTATATTGAATTGTTGCCCACTGATACTATAACTGGAGCAATTCAATGTTCCAGAGGCATAATTTAAACTTTAAGCAAGAAAATGTGATTATTTATTAAAGCAAAACTTTTTTATAAGTCTTTGAATATCTACCCTTAGTATATCTTTCAATATTCCATTAGAACATGATTATCTATTTTTAATTGGCCTAGATTTTGTTTTATCAGTATGGCTCTAGTGTATTTTGATTTACATAACATTGAAGGGTATAGCCTGCATTTTTTTTTTTTGTAGTACTAAAAATGTCTTAAACTGTAGTTTTAATGTATGTTGGTTTTCTTTTTGATATTAACTTTTAGATTTCTGGTGCTCTATGATGCTACTTATAGTAAGTCAGCTCTCTTCTCTATATTTGTTTATATATATGAAGGTCTTTCAGCTTATTATACAATATTCAGAAATGTCAGTGAGAATTTATCTAGAGTTAGCTGTCTAGCTGTCAAATTAAAGAAATAGTTAATGTTATATTATTAATCTCTGCATTACTTCTCGTATATTAAGAATGCACAAGTTTCTAAGTTGGAATTCTCGACTATTTTATGTGCAATGGAAGTCCTAGTTTAGTGAATCATATATTTTTTTTGTTCTATATTTATGGTACCCTTGAAAGACTGGACAATTAAACTCACCCTCTATAAGCCATCACATAGTTAAAACTAAGGGAGAAAATTAGGCTTAGTAATTGGGAAAAAATCATTTTAACAGGTTGTAACTATAGGAACTTGAAACTTACATATTATTTATTTCATAACTCTTAGAATCATATTTATTTCCAGATAAATTCCATTCTTAGCCCTAACCCTTTAATGTATCATAGTAACTGCCATATGTAGAATGCAAAGAAGGGAATTAGGAAGAACTTAGTGCAACAATTTGGGAAGAAAACAGTATATTTACCATTTTTCTTTTATACAGTCATCAAAATTAAATTACATGTCTTACGTGTTCCAGACAAAATTCTAATATCTAAAGTTTCAGTCAGGGAAAAAAGTATATAATGTACTTTAATATTAAAGTACATAATGTACCTTAATATTAGTTCTCATGATCCTCACATCCTTCCTATCCACTATCATATTTCTCTTCACAACAGTTTTTGTGACTTTAATTATCTGTCAGGGAAATTTAGATAGACTTGAGAATAATATTTACATTTTTAATATGTAAAATTTAGATAAAGTTTGGTTTTCAACATCAATTGGCTTTTTCTTAATACAAGGTCTAGGTCTTTAATGGATAGCTAAAAGTTTTCTTTTTCAGTTTCACGACTTTGGCATTTAAAAGTAATAATTTCTCACAACTCTCAAATCTCTCCTGAGTTTGGAAGCAATTGAGCATGGACAATTGAGTTCCTTTGGTGGAGTCCTTAATATCAATGTAATTGCTGATCCTTTTGAGTGGAAAATAGATTTTGCATCCTTCTATTTCTCCAGATCTACCTTGGGGAGAGTTTGAGTTTGAAGATTAAATGCCTCAGAAGTTCTCCTTCAAGTTGGGATAAGGTAGAGAAAAGAAGAAACAGAAAGATTGACCTAGACATTCAGATCTCTCCAGAAGTTAGGCTGGGACTAATTCTTGTGTCTTAATGAAGGAAAAGCAGGAGGAGATCAGGGGGAGTGATCAACCCAGAAAAGAAGTCACGGAGGGTTCATTCCTTTTTCAGTTTCACCAGTGAGTTAATTTTCTTATTCTCTTTTGCAAGTGAGTAAGTAAAAGGTCAACAAATAGGACAAAAATACTCATAATTTTATTTTCTGGAATATAGTATAAATGTCTTCTGTCCTCTAAAAACATGAGTGCTTTTTCCTGTCACACGATTTGTTTTGTTTCTCAAATCATATCGTGCTATGAAGTACAGATGTAAACATTTTATCTTAAGTACAAACCTGAGCATTATCGAGATAAGTGAACGATCTTAAGTATAAGTAGTGTATGTTTTTATGGTAGAGGCTGAGTATATTTAGAGGTTAATGGTGTAGGCTGTAAATATTTTCTTATTAACCATTTTATAAAGAAAATGGCATTTGCTTTCTTGATAAAATCGTGTATCTTATTAAATTAAAAAAATCAAAACAAAAACATCTGTATAATATTTGTTTCTAATCTCTTAAAATGCTTCACTTTCAAGTAACAAAATGAAACACATAAACTCATCCCACCCTGAACATCATAAGCAGTAGGCTTACATGATCTACCCGGCTATGAACTACATTTCAATGTGGCGTTCTAACGATAACTGATTCTCTTGCATGTCTTTTATTCTTGATGGACTTATAAATAATTCATAGATCCTTTATCAAAATAAAGAGGAATCATTTGTAGGCTTTGGGTTTAAGAGAACCCCTCACAAAAACTCATACATATTTTTTATGTTTGTAAAAGTCTTGGGAGGTTGTGTTTGCATTTGAAAATATAAATTATATGTGTTTTTTTTTTTCTTTCCCAAAAGGAAATAGGCCATATTTTAAGCATATGCATGAGGTCATTAATTTTCTTATGTGTCCAAATGAGGCAGCAGCAAGATGTTTGAATTTTAGAGGCCAGGAAGATATGCAACAACAACAACAACAGCAACAGCAAATGCAGTGTTTTGGCTGGTAAAGTCAAGTGTGGAATATACACTTTTCTACCCTTCTGGAAGTGTCCATGACAGATGTCACTCATCAATTTTGACTTAATTCTTTTAATTGCTCGCAACATGACGCTCCAGACAATATTCAGGCTGATAATTATTAGTTGTCCTTGGTCTAAGAAGTATAAGTTTCTAAATTTAACACTACTTAATAAGATAAACTCAAAATCATCTCATTTCCATTCCTAATGTATGCACCCAACTCTCAACCTTCCACCCTTGTGAGTTAACCATTTTTATTTATTTATTTATTTATTTATTTATATTTTTTTTAGTTGGAGTCTCACTCTGTCACCCAGACTGAAGTGCAGTGGCCGCTCCTGGCCACTGCAGCCTTGGCCTGCTGGGTTCCAGCAATCCTTCTGCCTCAGCCTTCCAAGTAGCTGGAACTACAGGCGCATGCTACCACACCTGGCTATTTTTTTTGATTTATTGTAGAGATGAGGTCTTGCCAAGTTGCCCAGGCAGGTCTTGAACCCACAGCCTCAGGCAATTCACTCACCTCAGTCTCCCAAGGCACGGGATTACAGGCTGAATCCCAGAGCCCGCCCTATTTTATTTATTTATCCTAGAAATTTTGGCACAAAAAACAATCATTCATATAAAAACGAATTTCTCTTTTCCTAATAAGGCAAATCTTATTTTCTTTTGGAGCAAAGGTCAGATTTCTTTACAGTCCAGTGAAGTTTGGCATCATTTAAACATAGAATAAATTTACTAAACGTGGAATACATACCTCTGCATTATGTATTTCTCACAGAATAAAATGAGTTCAGTGATATTGAAGTAATATCTACTATATTTGTATGCGTTAACAATAGTCTGAAAATGAATTTTAAAAAATAATTTTCAATTTCATAAAATTGCATAAAAAGTTTACCTAGGAATGAAAAAATTTAAGTATTATACTTGCAAACTGAAAACTACAAAACTGATGAGACAAATAATGGAGGGTTTAAATAAATGGAGATATATTCCATGTTTATGGCTCAAACAATTCAGTATGTTTAATATGCCAAATATTCCAAAATTATCTATAGATTCAATTAAATTCCTATAAAAGTCCCAGCAGAAGTTTGTTTTGTGCAGAAATTGACAAGCTTATCCTGTTGTTTAGCTAGAAAGTTATTATTTTATCATAAAACTTGAAATGTTTAGTGTATTTCTATCTTTTTTTAAGAAACAAAGTATTGCTATGTTGCCCAGGCTGGCCTCAAATGATCCTCCAGCCTCTGCCTCCCAAAGTGCTGGGATTACAGGTGTAAACCACTGCACCTGGCTCTTTATTTAATTTTTATTTGTTTGTTATATTTTTGTTTGTTTGCCACTTTCCTCCTAGTTTATTCTGCTGCAGGTATAGCCACACAACCCTTTCATTACTCTCAGGACCAACATAAACTGTTTCTTTGCTTTTTCACCCTCCTGAGAAAACATTTTGAATCCCTCTAGCTACCCACAATCTTTACTTCACCTGGAAAGGACCCAGTTATTAAGTCTTCAGCATTCTGCTACATATTATTTGCTGCTTTTCTAACTTCATCCCCTCCATAAGTTGTCCCTTGTTAAATATCCTCTTACACTGCAAACGGGTCTTTCATTATATTTATATCAAATGATAATAGTGAGGAATTTCTTCACTGGTCTCTTTCACATTTCTGTACATCTTTTAAGCAGAGACACTGATTATCTTTGCTGTGAACTATCTTTCAAGGATGTTTTTATAGTCAAACAGTCTTGAAAGATAAAATTAGTGTTTACTTTTGGAAGAAAGCTCAGATTTATTTCTGTTCCATATAATAAAAATAATGTCTCTCGAGCAAAATTCAGTCATATTTGCTTTGTGTCCTCTAAGCTTTGGGTTCTTCTCATGTAATGAAATTCATCATGGGTACAGGAATCACCTGGCCCTCTTGTTACAGCTCTGTGGGTTTAGCAGCACAGAAATCTGCACAAATGCTGACATTCCAGTTGCTGCTGTTGCTGAGATTAGTAAAAGCTTTTCTGGCTCAGGAATCTTGTTTACTGCTAGCATCTATGAGGCTGTGTCAGGCTAACTTATCTTTGTCAATGATAGTATTAAAAAGACACCACAAAAAAGAAAATTATAGGCCAATATCTCTGAAAAATATTAACACAAAAATCCCCAATAAAATATTAGCAAATCAACTTCAACAACACATTAAGAAGATTATATATCAGGAGCAGTGGAATTGATCCCTGGCCTGCAGGGCCGGTTTCACATATGTGAATCAAGCTGGTATATCACATTAGAAGAATAAAATAGGCCGGGCTCAGTGGTTCACCCTGTAATCCCAGTATTTTGGGAGGCCAAGGCAAATGGATTGCCTGAACCCACAGGTTTGAGACCAGCCCAGGCAACTTGGCGAGACCTTGTGTCTATAATAAATAAAAAATTAGCCAGGTGTGGTGGCACATGCCTGTAGTTTTGGCTACTTGGAAGGCTGAGGTGGAAGGATCGTTGGAGCCCAGCAGGTCGATGCTAGAGTTACCATGTACGTGCCACTGCACTCCAACCTGAGTGACAGAGTGAGACTCCAACTCAAAAAAAAAAAAAAAAGAAGAAAATATTTTTAAAAATGACCTGATACAGAAAAAGCATTTGGCAAAGTTTGGCAACTCTTCTTGATATGGACTCTTATGAGTTTAAGTGTAGAAGGAAAGTTCAACATAATAAAGACCATTTATGAAAACTACACAGCTAAACTTATAATCAGTGAAGAACAACTAAAAGCCTTTCTATTAATGTCTGATGTGAGGAAAGAATGTCTACTCTCACCATTTCTATTTAAGAAAGTATTGGATATAACAGAAAGAGAAATCAGACAATAAAAAAGAAATACAGGCCATCCAAATCAGAAAGGAAGAAGTAAAATTATCTCTACTTGCAGATAGTGGGATCTTATATGCAAAAATCCCCACAAAAATGTAATAAAAACTGTTAGAATTAATAAGTGAATTCAGTAAAGTTGCAGAATACAAAGTCAACATACAAAAATTAGTAGCAAATTCTATACATAAATAACTACTTGTCTGAAAAGAAGATTAAGAAAACAATATAATTTAGTATGGCAACAAAAAAATAAAATTATTAGGAGTAAATTAAACCCAAGGCGGTGGAAAAATCTGTGCACTGAAAACTATAAAACATTGATGAAAAAAACTGCAAAAAGACACAAATAAATGGAAAGATATTCTGTGTTTATGAATTTGAAGAATTAATATTGTTAAAATGTCCATACTAACTAAAATAATACTCAGATTTAATACAATCCCTATTAAAATTACGATTTTTTTTCATAGAAGTAGAAAAAATGTAAAATTTTTGCGGAAGCACAGAAAACCCTGAATAGCCAAAACAATATGGGAAAAGAAAAGTTGGAGGCATCACATTTTCTTATTTTAAATTATAGACAAATTTACAAGGAACAAAACAGTATAGCACAGGCATAAAAATAAAAATATAAACCAATGAAATAGAATTAGAGAGACTAGAAGACTAGAAATAAATCTGAACATATGTGGTCAATTAATTTTTCCACAAGGGCACCAAGAAGACACAATGAGGGAAAGATAGTCTCTTTAATAAATGATACTGGAAAAACTGTATTTCCATAAGCAAAAGAATGAAATTAGACCCTTATCTCACTCCATACACAAAAATCAACTCAAAATGGACAAAATACCTCAATGGAAGACCTGAATCCATAAAATGCCATGAAAAAACACAGCAGGAAAGATCTGGCTTTGGCAATGATTTTTTGGATATCATAGCAAAAGCCCAATATAGAAAAGCAAAAATAAATAAATGAGACTAAATAGAACTGAAAAGCTCCTGCATGTCAAAGGAAACAACCAACAAAATGAAAAGGCAAAGTACAGATGGGAAAAAGAATATTTGCAAAGCATATATTTTATATGGGATTAATATACAAAACTTATAAAGAACTCCTACTATTCAATACAGAAAAATAACCAAATTAAAAATGGGTAAAGGATCTTTCATTGGAGACATTTCTTCAAGAAAACATAAAAATGGCCAACAGATATATGAAAAGGTCCTCAACATCACTAAACAGCAGGGAAATTCAAATTAAACCTACTATGGGACATCACCTCATACTTGTTAGGATTACTTTTATCTAAATTGTAAGAGATAGCAATTATCAGTGAGGCTGTGGAGAAAAGGGAACCTTAGTACATTGTGAGAAGGTAAAAGAGGACATTCATAATAAAAAATAGTATGACAATAATTTCTTTAGAAATTAACCATGGAATAACCATACTACCCAGCAAGTTCTCTTCTAGGTATACACCAAAAGGAAATGAAATCGCCACTTCCTAAAGATAGGAGTTCATTGCAACATTATTCATAGCAAAGATATGGAAACAACATAAGTGTCCATGAATGGACAAACATATAAAAAAATTACACACACACACACACACACACACACACACACACACACACACACGATTATTGTTCAGTCATAAAAATAGAAATCTTAGCCGGGCTTGGTGGCTCAGCCTGTAATCCCGTGCCTTTGGGAGGCTGAGGAGAGTGGATTGCCTGAGCCCACGGGTTCGAGACCCGCCTGGGCACGCGAGACCTCATCTCTACAATAAATCAAAAAATGAGCCAGGCGTGGTAGCGCATGCCTGTAATTCTGGCTACTCGGAAGGCTGAGGCGGAAGGATCGCCGGAGCCTAGCAGGTCGAGGCTACGGTGGCTGGGAGCGGCCACTGCACTCCAGTCTGGGCGATAGAGTGAGACTCCAACTCAAAAAAAAAAAGAGAAATCTTGCCATTTGTCACAGCATGGATGAGCCTAGATGACATTATGTTTAATGAAATAAGTCACACACAGAAAAATATTGCATTATCTCAGTTATTTGTGGAATGTAAAAAAGAAGTCAAATACTTAAAAATAGAAAATAAACAGTGGCTTGCAGGGGGCCAGCCCCTGCAAGTTTTGGGGAGTCCCTTGGAAGATGTGGTGGCGTCGGCGAATCTGTAGGGACAGATATTAAAAGAAAGAAAGAGATTGGAGAAAGAGAGAGACTGGACTCTGTCTAGCACAGAAGCCATTTATTTAAAGTTACAGCAGGTATTTACCTCCAAATTTTACACAGACAGTGTCACAAGTCTTTCACGTGAGCACAAGGCCAGGTGCAGGAGGGGCGTCCCCCACCCACCAGATGTTTTCTCAGGTATGAGGAAGGATACACCCCAAAATTGTCTTATTGTTCTCTTTGCTAATGTTCCTCAAAAGCAAAGTAACAAACCCTATTAGCATCATGATGTTCTGATAATCAATAACTTCTAAAGCTCATGCACACACAACACCCATGATGACTAACTTAAATTTTATTACCCTTCTATTCTATGCTAATACTACTTACACAATGCTACAGAAGCTCTTAATTATAGCTTAAGCCAATTCCTAAAGAATGTGGCCCAGTTCAAAGATCGTGCTGGGCTCTACAGGATGTGGCCCAGTTCAAGGTTCACAGTGGGCCACTTTTTGGAACTATCAATTACAATCTCTTAACAAAATGACTATTCTAAAGTCCTATATATCTATCCTAATTTCTACGAAAGTTTCTACTTCCTAATCCTAATAAATAAAGCTGATCATCAGCAATAAAGCTTCTAAAAATAAAACCCAAATACAAACTGTAAATGTACTAAGGTCAAAATTACAATAGTAGAAAATGGAGACAAGGAAATTTCTAAAGTTAACTATATTCTTATTAAACCTCAAAATATCATGATTGATCATGCTTGAACTAACATGATTCCCTGACGTTAGCATGACCTATTCTACAATACTTCTATGAATAAAATAAATCCAATTTCTATAATAGGTAGAAAAACCCTACACTAACTGTAGCTAAAGCCAGTCTAAAAGAATGCAGCCCAGTCTAACGTACATGCTGGACCCTCAGGAATGTGGCCCAGCCCAAACTTTGTGCTGGACCATTTCTGGTAACTCTAGATAATCATCTATACCATCTAAAGCTGAAAACAGCTCTCCATAAGTATATACTAATTCTACAAATATACTTTTAAAACTTATAAAGAAGCTTGTACCGTATAAAAGTCTCCCAAATGTGACCTGAATTTGAATTATATCTAATACCTAAGCCGAAACCATAGTTTATGGGAAACAGGAACAAAGAGTTTCTAGAGTGAGCCATGCCTGTCACAGTCACAGAGCCTTCAGCTTAGATCAGCAGAGCTCCTTTAGGTTACTTGCGCTACATGGTAAAAGGAGGAGGAAAATGGGGTTAACAGCTCCCAAACACATCCTAGTGGTCTCGGGGTCCACGGCCCTCCCAACAGTGGCTACTATGGGTGTGAGTGAGGGAGGAAATGGAGAAAGGTAAATCAAAGGATAAAGGTAGCAAATATGTAGGATGATCAAGAAAAGATATTTAATGTACAACATTAGGACTACAGTTAATAAACTTGTATTATATTAGCGATTTTGTTAAATAAGTGGGTTTTAGAATCTTTTGTCAAACAGAAAGAAACTATATGAGATAATCTGCTTCATAATAGTAACCATTTAAAAATCTACATGTATCCCAAATCATCATATTCTCAACCTCAAATAAGCACAATAAAATTTAAGCACATTTTTAGAAAATAAGAAATTCAAAAAATTGTTTGCATTACTTATATCCTTAAAATAAATCTGAATTTTTTCCTTCCCTCTAAAAAAGAGTTAGTACTTTTAGCAGGCTGAGTAGCTAATATCAAATGGTTTAATAAGTCATCAAAACACTCCCAGTATGTAAAAGCTTTTATTTTTGTATATATGTATATAAGGAAACTAACTTATTAATGAAATTGAATACTATAGCTACTAAAAGTTGTTGAGCTGGTATTTGAGTCTATGCGGTCTCCAAAGCCCATATACTTATATGAATATATTATTTTACATTCCTCCATTTTAACTATGTAACTGTAAAAGTTGTAGTTTAATTATCTAATGTCTAACTGTTACATTGTGCTGTAAGCATTAGGAGATAAGTACACATTTGTCTTGTTCACTAATATAATCCCAACACCCAAAACATTGTCCACCAAAACTAGAAATTAAATGAATATTAAATAAGTTGATCTTTGAAACATTAAACTTGTAAGAACTGCTAAATAATCCCAGACAATATTATAGAAACTATGGGTTCACAAATCACCAAATACTTGACAATATAATGCTGCTATTAAATTATATGTCTTTAAAATTCTGTTTTCCTGGTTGTTCAAAATATATAGCATATTATCAATTTTGTATCCTATTTAAAATTGATTATAGATTAATAATATAAATGATTGTATCTTACTTCTATTACTAACTGACTGGGCGCAGTGGTTCATGCCTATAATCCCAGCACTTTGGGAGGCTGAGGTGAGATGATTGCCTGAGCCCACAGGTTCAAGACCAGACTGGACAACTTGGCAAGACCTCATCTCTATAATAAATTAAAAATTAGCAGGGCATGGTGGTGCGTGCCTGTGGTTCCAGCTACTTGGAAGGCTGAGGTGGAAGGATCGCCTGAGCCCAGCAGGTCGAGGTTGCAGTGACTGTGAGCATGCCACTGCACTCTAGCCTGGGTGATGGAGTGAGACTCCAACCCGAAAAAAAAAAAAATTGCAGATTGTGTCATGTTTATCATCTGAGTATATGAGAAAAAGAACAAAGAAAAATTGTTACATCAATTCATATTTGTTCAAAGTGAAAACTAAATACATAAGTGCCTAAGATATAAATGGAATTTTGAAATTAATTGTAATAGAGAAAAAGATTAATGTATTGAGTTTTCTTAAGCTACATATGTTAAATTCTAAATCATTGGTGCCATATTTATTTATATCAAATTCATATTCAATACACTCATTAGTCAGGAAAGCAACATCAATGTTAGCATCAAAATATATTGTCAATTTTAGTTATATTGGTTTCTCATATTGGTTTATAATTTATTATTAACCTATTTTATTTCTATAATCTGTAAAGACATAAACAAAAGGAGTTAAAATGATTTTACTTTACATTTCCCAAGGAGTCTATATCTAATTTCTGTTCAAGAAACACCTAAAATGCAACAATTTGGAAGTCAGATGATTTTGCCAAATATAATGGACTTTTAATCTCAAATACGGAGATTTTTAGTGTAGAATTGAAAAGCTTACGTCAACTAAACAGCATATCAGCACGCTGGCACATATGTATCAATAAACATAACATTCTATCATCAAGGTGTAGGCATTTTACTGATAGAAATGAGCATGTGTTTAATTAAATATAAAATGATTGGTTGATTGGTTTGAATTTTGTTCATTCATAAAGTACATAAATAATACATGTACTACATTGCCTCACTGAAAGAAATTGGGGTTACCATGCATGTGTATGCCAAGTTTTATAATGATAGTACAAGAATAACCAGTCAGCTTGGAAACTTTTAAGCCTATGTTATTTGGGAGTAAGATTTAGATAGATAGCACATGGGCTAAGGTTATTCCAAATAATATTTTTGATAGGCTATTTTATAGAAACATGAAATGTCTTTGGTTATTGAGGAAGGTCCAGATATGCTCTGACCAGGATTAAAGGATTCTAATACATATGCATGTTTATACACACACACACACACACACACACACACACACACACACACACACACACAAAGACTATATATTATCTAGAATATGTAATAGTTTGTAATATGTAATAAAATATTGGTATATATTCTACAGAATATGTATATTCAATATATATTATTAAAAATTTCCTCTTCACTTAGGCATTTTCAATAAACAGACATTATGTAAAAAGTCACACACCATAACACATCTGTTTAACTGTTTTTTTCAGTAATAAAATAGGTTATTATAAGCTTTTAACAGTTATTTACAGTGGAAAAGAATACTTTGCAAGAATCTAATGTTTTAACACCTGAAACTCATGATTTTCCCTCAAATTATACAGCAACAATTCATATAAAAAATCAGCTATTTAAGTAAATTGAGCAGTTAATGGACAAGAAACAAAATGTATGTGCTTTTATTTTTCATGTTTCAGCTTAGAAACATTTGTATTCTATTAAGGAATACAGAGCAACAGATCATTCCTTTAAGTCTCCTTTTTTACTTGCCAAAGTAAGATGTAGCCTTCTGTATGTAAATACATTTGAAATGTATCAGTTTATAATAATATTACATTTATCAAATTTGGAATAAAACACTTTTTAATGTGTATATACATTTTATATTTACCCAAAGTTTCTACTTCCTTTTTACCATAGTGTACTTGATTTTTAAATATTATTTGAAATAGTTGATGTCATTTCAGAAATTGCCTCTTTTGTATCCTGAGATGTTGGAATATTAGGATTAAACAACAGGCAGAAGATGAATTACTGGCAAATTCTCTTAAACCAAAGATCTTTAAAATATTAGGTATTTCACAATGAATAATATTCACATGATAAATAATTAATGAAAATACTTTTAAAAAAGCAATATGAACTAAACTAGAAAAGGCCTAGTTCTCTGTTAATAACCTTGACTTATATGAACAAACATACTGTGCTTTTTCCAGAGTAAAAGAGAAGGAATAGTTAATTTTCTTTTGACTTAACAGATAGCTAAATAATTCAAAATTTAGTTACTAGTAAACAAACAAAAAATTAACAGCATAAAGTCCCACTTTCTAAATGTTTCTTGGTAGATATCAGGAGTGAGAAATTAAAGCATCTACTAGATATCAGGAGTGAGAAATTGAAGCATCTACTGATAAAGATATCAGGAGTGAGAAATTAAAGCATTTCAATTTATTAAAAATGAAAAAGAACTGTCTTTCAAAAATCATGTGTTATGATCATAAGCATCCTGTCTGTCAAAGAAATGAATACATTTAAATTTCCCTATTCTTTTAACATAGTTTATTTTCATATAAAGTAAGGATAGCATGCTTAAGAATATTTATGGTCTTGTGAATGTTGAACCAACCCTGCATCCTGGGGATGAAGCCTACTTGGTCATGGTGGATGATTTTTGAGTTGTGTTTTGGGATTCGATTTGCTAGAATCTTGTTGAAGATTTTTACATCTATGTTCATAAGCGATATTGGCCTATAGTGCTTTTTTTTTGGTAGGTAGTTTTTGTATGACAGAGTCAATTTCCTGGGTTATTACTGGTCTATTTAGTGTCTCAAACTCTTCTTGTTTCATCCTGGGGAGATGGTGTAATGTCAGAAAGTCCTCCATTTCATTTAGATTGTCAAGATTTTTCCATATAGAAGTACATAGTAATCTCTGACAATCTTTTGTATTTCCTCAGGGTTAGTTGTGATTTGATCTTTTGTGTTTCTGATTATGTTTATTTGGGTTTTTTCTCTCTTTTTCTTGGTCATGCTGGGTAGGGGTCCATCAATCTTGTTAATTCTTTCAAAGAACAAGCTTTTTGTTTTGTTGATGCTTTTATGATATTTTTGTCTTCTATGTCTTGTAGTTGGGCTCATATTTTGGTGATTTGGATTCTTCTGCTAAAGTTGGGGTTTTGGTGGTCTTCTCTTTCCAGTTCCCTTAGCCTTAAGTTACCAACATCATTCTTCTCAGATCTGGATATAACAATACAGAAATTCATATGGAAACATAACCACGAATAGCTAAAACAATCCTTAGCAAAAGAAACAAAGCAGGAGATATCACACTTCCAGACTTCAAACTTTACTATAAGGTTACAATAATCAAAACAGCCTAGCACTGGTACAAGAACAGGCATATAGACCAATGGAACAGGATAGAGATTCTGGAAGCAAAACCTCAATTTCTCAACCAACTCATCTTTGACAAAACTCCAACAACCATTGGGAAGAGGAGAACCTATTCAGTAAATGGTGCTGGGAAAACTGACTGATCACATGCAGAAGACTGAAATAGGACCCCTACCTATCACCATACACAAAAATTAACTCTAAATGGATCACAGACCTAAACGTAAAACCTCAAACTATAAGAATCTTAGAAAACATAGGAGACAATTTCCCTTATGGAAATTGGGAACTAGCAACCAATTCCTATTCAGAACCCTAATGCCCATACCTTAAGAAATAAGACAAAGCCGGGCTCGGTGGCTCAGCCTGTAATCCCGCGCCTTTGGGAGGCTGGGG
>NW_007052029.1:154989-162595 GCF_000164805.1 Carlito syrichta | reverse complement strand
TGCACTCCAGTCTGGGTGACAGAGTGAGACTCCAACTCAAAAAAAAAAAAAACAAAAAAGAAATAAGACAGACAAGTAGGACCTAATCAAACTAATGAGCTTCTGCAAAGCAAAAGAAACTATCAAGAGAGCAGGAAGACAGCCCACAGAATGGAAAAAAATTATTTACCAACAGTTTATCTGACAAAGGCCTAACATTTAGGATCTACAAGGAACTCAAATGAGTCAAAAGGAAAAAAACAAACAGCCCCATTAAAAAGTGGGCAAAAGACATGAATAGACATTCTCGAAAGAAGATATATGGACAGCTAACAGACACATGAAAAAGTGCTCAGTCTCACTCATCATCAGAGAAATGCAAATCAAAACCACATTGAGATGCCACCTAACCCCAATAAGAATGACCATCATTAATAAAACAAACAACAACAGATGCTGGCGAGGATGCGGAGAGAAAGGAATGCTTCTAAACTGCTGGTGGGAATGGAAACTAGTGCAACCTCTTCTGAAAACAGTGTGGCAATTTCTGAAAGAACTAGAAATTGACCTTCCATATGACCCAGCAATTCACCTATTGAGAATAGACCTGGAGGAACTCAAATCATTCTACTAAAAAGATACCTGCATGCATATATTTGTTGCAGCTCTATTCACAATTGTAAAAACATGAAACCAACCATGTTGCCCATTGAAGCTGAACTGGATTTAAAAAAATATGATACATATACACAATGGAACATTATGCAGCCATAAAGAAGGACAAATATATGGACTTCGCAGCAACTTGAATAGATTTAGAGTAGATTATACTCAGTGATCTATCACAGAAAGAACAGACTACCATTTGTTTTCACTCATAAGTGTACCTTGAACAATTATTATAATACTATAAGAAAGGGATTGTCCGTAGTGGGAAACTGTCAGGGGAGGGGGGGCTTGCGATTGGCAATTGAGGGAAACTGCTAGGGGAGGGAGGGGCATACCTCATCAACAAGGGTACCTGCATAATCAACATTTGTATACCTAACCCTGAATTGTACCCCGTATCTTTATAATATAAATAAATAAGAAGAATATAAACACATACTTTTTCATTTAAAATTTTAAAATAAATCATTAAGGTAGAGAGAAAAGAAACCACTCACTCATTCTAATTAATTACAAAATATTGAGTATCTAGAACAGACCATATAGTTTGCTAAAAGTGGAATAAACAAAGTTAAAAAATATTATGTATATAAAATACACATTTAAATATTCTACATATAGAATATTATATGTAATACATATATATACATAGATGTATATTATCAGAGTGTGCTCATGGTAAAAAAAAGTATATCAAATATATATATGATAAAATGAATAGAAAAGTGGACTGGGTAACTAAAATTTTCTAACATCCTCACAGAAGAATGAATAATAAACCAAATTTGGAGGATGAGAGTTACAAGTCAAAAAATCTGCATATGTAAGTTTGAGCAAGTTTCTGGAAGGTTTAAAGAGGTAAATCGGTCAGGTCCTGAGGTACCAATTAATATGGATTTGATTCCAGAAAAACAAACAGAAAAGCATTAAATAATCATTCATTATTAAGTATACTAATTATGTTTAAAGCTTAGATTTTCACTGTCTATAGGTTGGATTGTAAAATTAAATGCAGATTCTTATTAGTTTACTCTAATGTTTTGGTAAGAGATGTATGTCCATATCTACAGAGACTGAGTGAAGTGAACAAGTGAGTGTTCTCGATAGTTTTAATAATAATTTCAGTAGTGCTACCAGTGTGCAAAGGCAAAATAAGAATAAAGAAAGAATGAAATAATAAAATGAGAAGGAAAGGAGAATGAAAAGGCATGGGACATTTCCAGTGTCTACATAGATAACTTAGCGTTTAGCAAAAATTTGAAGAACAAATATTGCAAATAGAAAGACCAATGTATAAGACAAAGCCTTTTAATAATTAATTAAAAAGCAAACAAGAAGTGGATTCCATAAGCTCAAGTTCTTTTCTCCTTGGAAAAGCAAATCAAATCAACAAAATTCAGTGAGGTAAAATCAAACAAAAAGCAAAAGAACACACACAAAACTGAAATAAGAAAAGAATAAAACAATAATGATATTTAAATCAGTAAGATAGTAAATAAGATGTGTTAAAATTTATAAGGAAAATAACAAAAATATCCAACAAAATTATATAATAGCAAAATACAAAATTACCAGAAAACAGAATAATAAAGCTTGAAAAAACATTAAAGAAGGAATTGGCATAGTTTTCAAAGAATTAGCTGCAGAAACGTCAATAGAATTTTCATGATTTGTAAATGTAAATCTATTTCATGGTCATGCTAAGAAAAAATATCAATTTAATTTTGTAAGGTTGATATCACTTTACAATCACTCTCAGGAAAGAGGAAGTGAAAGTAATGATCTGTTGAATCAGACCACATTCAACAGTGAAAAAATAAACAATATTAAGAATGTATGGATTCTAGCAAACATATTAAAATTGGACTAGTCTAAAAATATATCAATTAATTTTAGTAGAAACAAAAAGGAAACTACAAGCCATTGTAAATTCTCACCCTGCACATCAGAATAGAATAAGCTTGAGGTTTTCAGAAATGTTCTCTTTATAGATCCCTGCTAAGATCTTTTTTGCCATTTTATCGGGTAGCTATGCAGTCTTTACACATCAGTAATAAGTGGTCCAAATTTGATATTCCCAAGTAGTTGATTAAAAACAACCTGTGACTGACTCCAATATTCACCCAAGGCCATTGAATAAAGCAACTGGCATTTCAAAAGTTCATCAAATGTGGACAGTTAGAATTTGAAACACTTTCTTGTTAAACACAAAAGATAATTCTAGCATTAATCCATATGTTTACCTTGTCGTAGAGTGGTGGCAGCGATGGAAGGATGACTGGAAAAGTAGAGAAAAAATAAGAGATAAAATGATCCTGACTTGGTAGTGAATTGGATATATGTCCTGGTGAATGGATTTATTAATACATTTTCTTAGAATTCTGACATGTGCAGGTAAGATGCATATTTTTACCACTAGAAGTTAGAGGGCCAAGTTAGAGTGGTGATAAATGACAAAGTTATTGAGACTGAGTTGCCTTTGGAAAATCTAAAGCGGAATAAGAAGTTGTTTATATAAATCTTAATCTCTGGGAAATAGTCTGGAATAATATTTGTCGGCTCTCTGTGCCACAGTCAAAAACTATCTCCAGCAATAACAAGGAGATAACACTTGTACAACCACATTAAAACAAAAAAGAAAAGAAGAATAATTTTCCTAGTACCCCCAGGAAATTTTTTCTTAAATCTCATTGACCAGAACAGACGATGCTAAATAACTCATTAGCATAAAGGGACAGATTAGACAATTAAGTTTTCTGGAAACATTTCAAACCCCAAATCCTACCATAATTGAATTGCCTTGAAAAATACACACACATGTTGACAAGAAAACAAATATACTGAAATGTATGGTGCTGGCTATAAATAAATATAGACATATAATTACCTAAATAAATGTGTGTGTGTTTGCATGAGTGTATTGGCAAACTCAATGCCTCACAAATGATCATAGAGTAAAAATGACAGTCCAAGTCTTTGTAATCTCAGTTTAATATGTTTTCCAGAATACTACTTATTTGCTCTGTCTTCGATTTTACTTCTTTTTGTTAACCTTATTTTCCAACTGTTTTGTAATGATCTTGAACAAAGACTCCCTAGATATTTTTAAGTTGCCCAATTCTATTTAGAAATGTGCTGGATGGCTAAGCTTGGTAGATCAGCCTGTAATCCCCGCATTTTGGGAGGCCAAGGCAAGTGAATTGCCTGAGCCCAAGGGTTCAAGACCAGCCCGAGCAACTTGGCAAGACCTTGTCTCTGTAATAAAACAAAAATTAGCTGGGCGTGGTAGCACGTGCCTGTAGTTCCGGCTACTTGGAAGGCTGAGGTGGCAGAATCGTGGGAGCCCAGCAGGTCAACGCTGGGGTGGCCGTGAGTGTGCATGGCCCTCCACCTGAGTGAAAGAGTGAGACTCCAACTCAAAAAAGAAAGAAAGAAAGAAATGTGCTATATCATCGCCCACACTTTTTAGTATTAGTTTCATAATAAACTGTTATTACTTATATTTATATTAATAAATATACAAAGCTTATAGAAAAAAATAGCCTAATTTAAAGAAAATATTGTATCACCATAGAAGAAAGAAAATAAAAAATGTATTATTCATTGGCAAAATCTCATTGAGAATAAGTTTTAACAGTTTGTAAATGGCATTATTGCAACAGATTAATTTAAAAATACCTGTTTTAACTTTGTAAGATTCTTCCCTGATTTAAGTACTATTAAGTTTCACCTATCTCCTACAAGCATTCTGGCAAACATGCTGCTTTTCAAGATGTGTGTTCCAGGTAGGACACCATTTAGTTTAGCTAAATGAAACAGTCAAAAATACTTGACAACCTTTATCTTTGAATCTCAAAGATGTGGTACAAATTGTAAGACTATGGATTTCTGCCATGAATTTTGAACTTTGTGTTTTAGAAGTATTTTCCCACATGATTTTTCAACAATACCATAAGGAAGTTCATTGAATTCCCTCATAATGTACACAAAACTGAGCTTCCTAGGAATCCTTAATTCTAAATCACCCAAGAAGAAGCAGCAAGGCTAAGATAAAATCCCAAGATTTCTGAAGTCAAAAACATTTTTCTTTCAAAAAAGAAAGTCTTTATATGCATCATTGTTTAATGATGCACTGACAGTGTGTGCTTTAACCAACTCAAAAAAAAAATAATTAAAAAAAAACTTTGCAGAAATATTAATACATTAAGTATATTCACTTTCTATCACTGCCATAACAAATTACCACAAACTTAGTGTGGTAAAATTGACACTAATTTATTACATTATACTCCTATAGATCAGAAATCTGAAATGAGTCTTATGGGTCTTATTGCCCTTAAACTGAGGTGTCTGCAAGGCTGTGTTTCTTTCTAAAGACTCTATAGGAGAATCTGTTTTCTTGGCTTATCCAAACTCTAGAGGCCTCTTGCATTCCTTGTCCCATGGCCTCTTTCTCTACTCTCATAATTAGCCATGGAGCATCTTCAAATCTCCTCTGATGAAAGTCTCCTACTTCAGTGCTATGTAATTAGATTGGGACCATGGAATAATTCAGGATAATATTCCCATTTTAAGGTCCTTAATACTAAACACATCTGCAAAGTTCCTTTGGCACAAAGGTGACACATTCACAGGTTCTAAGATTAGAATATGAACATTATCAAAGATCATTAGAAAAATAACACATCATCACAGAAAAGGAATACATTTTATGTGGTTTTCTCACTATTATTTTATTTAACATTATGAAATATATGTAAATCATTAAGTTAATAGAGTATGCATGTGTTGTCTTGGAACCAAAAAAAAAAAAGAAGTAATTCCTGTATCATGAAAACAATTTTGTACTCTTTAAAACTTAACCAGATTTTCTAAATCAGCATTCTTATACAGGACATATCATAATTTGAATTTCATATGTTGATCAATTTTATATCTGTTTCTCTGTGTATCTAGGTGTCTGCATTTCTTTTTACACATATCATGTGTCTCCCTTTGTGCAGAAAGTATTATTCATCCTAAAGTTAAATGCAGAGATATTGATTAGCCTTTGTTACTTTCTGAAAATACATTTCAAAAGTCAGGTTTTATAAAATGTTTTATCTGCTTAATGGAAACAAAATACACAAAAAACTAACATAAGACAGTACAACAAATTTTTTTAAGGCAAAATGCAAATCTAAATTTTTGGACATAACGTAATTTTTCACTGTTTTCTAAAATTCCATGGCAATTTATTTTTCCCTTTTTTTTTGCACTTATTAAATCATTGCATACTAGTTGAGATTCAAAAGAGCAGGTTTAGTCAATCTGCTGATAATGTTGCAGGGTTTTCAACTCCGCTGTCTGCTTAGACCAGCAACCTTGGGTTCTTGTTTCTCAACCAAGAAAATTAAGGAACATGGACACCAAAAGGATGAGTGAAAGAAGGAGTTTATTAAGCAACAAAGCTCTCCAGAAAAGAGAGGGGGCCCCAAATAGGTTACCTGCAATGGCAGAGTGATCTGTGCTTCTCTCTCTTCCTTCTAGGGGCATTCTTTTCATTTGCATCTTCCCCACCTCTCACCCTCCTAGCTGTGTCCTGGACCAGGCTTTATTGGGCATGTGTGCCCTTGTGCAAAGTTACTCCATCTTGATTATTACTCATAAGTACCCCAGAAAAGCCCACTGGGGAGGGGGGATGGGTAAAACCTCAATGCTAATATCATGCTAATGATATTATAATAAGCTTAGGTTAAGTTAGAACATTTAGTTAAGCTATTGTGCACATGGCAAAAAGTTCCTTTGAACACAACATCCTGGCTTAAGGGAATGTTCTTAACCACATTTTCAGCTGCTAGTTATAGAAGAGGGTGGTGTAGGGGCGTTCTCGCAGACGCTACTTCTCCTGGAGACCCTTCCTATCTGCTTATCCAGCTTTTGGCTATCTCCTCTCTCAATAGTCAGGGCTATGTTTCGGGGTAACATGAAACATGATGACTCTAGGAAGTATTACTTGAGGATCCTTACAAAAGACCTTAGCATCTCCCATATTCCTCTTCTGTACAGATAAATGTTCTGTACAATTTGATGCACATAAGCAACCATTAGTACTTAATTCCTTTCAATGGCTTTTGGGGGTTTCTTTTAACAGACATGCACACACAGAAATAATGTCTTTAGGATGTTCTTAATCACATGAGCCTGAAAGAAAATGTAGGATTTAAAAGAATTATCTGACATAGGCTCTGGGTTTAATAGTAGAACAGGGAATGTTCTGGATAAGTGTAACCTTGACCCACTTTTACTTATTTATTTAATCAATCTTGAATACGCGTAATATTGAATAGGATTCAAAATTCAGCATAGCAGTTGCTGTGCACTGTATTTACCTATGATAGGTATATAAGTTTTAAGCTGGATTTAAAATATTGATAAAAGTGTATACTATCTGCTCCCTCAGATTTTATAGACTAGTTATTAAAAGATGCATACACCATCAAGTCATCATATCATAGGTCCAATAAGTAGTTTGTAGGGTTTTTTCTTCATTTATTATTTTTTAGTGAATTGAACCAGTTATTTGGATTTGAGTAAATCCATTCATTTAATTTCTACTGCATTAAGGCTAAAGGAATAAGATGATCATGTTCGTGAACAGCAGTTAACATAATATTGTTCCTCAATACTTCAGACTCCCATTAAGAAAGTTGTTCTTTGAATTAAATATGGACTACGATATTAAAGAAAAACTAGGGCATTTTGATTTTTTAGTGCATGAAACTGATAAATGTTCTGAAGAAGTTTATTGATCTTCTGTGGTTTTTATAATTTTCTAAATAAAATGAGAAGGCGAACTAATTGATCATTTTAATTACCTCTAGTTCTAAAATAGTATGACTCAAATTTAACTTTTTTGAAGTATAGTATTATAATAATAGTGTGACATGCTACTGATTTCTTTTTTTTTTTTTTTTTT
>NW_007052029.1:150998-154761 GCF_000164805.1 Carlito syrichta | reverse complement strand
TGCCCAGGCGGGTCTCAAACCCGCGGGCTCAGGCAATCCACTGACCTCAGCCTCCCAAAGGCACGGGATGACAGGCTGAGTCACCAAGCCCGGCTTGATTTCTTAAAGTAATTGGAAACACTCAGGAAAATATTGCTTAAATCACATGTAAAATTTAACACTAGCCAGCTTTGGGAAGATAAAATGTTGTTGAATGAGACTTTGACATAGGGTAGCTGCTTGACATATTTTGATGGACTAAATGACTTTTCTACATCATGTCTTGCCATCCCACACGTGACAATACATTCCACATTGTAGCATCACTGCGCTCGTTCCCTTTTTCTATGCTCCTTCTCACATCTGTAATGCTATTTTTGTGTTTCATTGGTATGGAATGCCTCTACTTCTTTTTCTGATCCAGGTATTTCTTAATCTGGTTTAACTCTTCCATATCCTACGCAACTCTATTTAAATATGCTACTCAGTATGCTACTCAAATCTTGCACTGTATGAAATAAAAGACATGTCTCAAACGCCATTATTTTCCCAAGGTAACTTCACATAATTTTAGTACTCCAATTATATTACTGTATGTGAGCTATTATTTCGTATATCCTTCCCTCCACTGATCTCTGAATTCCTATAAGAAATGGATGGATCTTCCTTTATTTGAACTGGGTTATCAATTTACAACCATGAATTGCCATAACGAGCTTTGTCAATATGAGCAACTATTTTTCATTTCCAAACTTCAATTTTCACACCTATATGATATCAATGTTGAAATAACTAATAGTTACAGTATTTTCAACATTATACTATTTTATAATAATATTCCTCAATCACCATTGCAAACAGAGGCCACCAGTAGAGACTCATGCTTGTAATCCCTGTATTTGAGAGGCCGTGGCAGGAGTATTGTTTGAAGTCAGGAGTATGAGACCAGTCTGGGCAGCATAATGAGATCCCATCTCTACCAAAAAAAAAAAAAAAAAATAGTTGGGTGTGGTGGTGTGGACTTATAGTTTTAGATCCTCTGGAAGTTGAGGTGGGAGGATCTCTTGAGCTCATGAGGTTGAGGTTATAAAGAGCTATGATTACACCACTGCACTACAGCCCGAGTGACAGAGTAAGACCCTGCCTCTTAAAAAACAATACAAATAGAAAAATTCTGATGAAAAATACCTAAATAAAAAGATCTATATTACTCTTTAGTTCTTCTGAGTAGGGAAAGCAAACAAAAAATTCATCAAAAAAAAAAAAAAACCAGATAAACACATAGGTAGATCAATAAATGATGCTTTTAAAAATAATCTTCACGGAGGTTTTTCTTTTTTGACAAACTCTCCCATGGAAGGTCCTTCTGCCATGAGTCTTCATTTTTCCATCTTTTCTTCTCGCTAATAAACTCTGTTATAAAACTTTGCTAGCCACTCCGAAATTCATTTTAGGTTGAGTCAAAGAGCCCATGAATTTTGCACTGTACCCCACTGCCATCATCCTTGGCACCCGAATGTAGGACTGAAGGGACCCAGCAATCGCCAACACCATGTGGTCATCTCCACAGGTCGAGGAGACTGCTGCAGCCCACCAGCCCACCTACTCCTCTAAAGGGATGGAAGAACTGAATCTCCTACTCTGGTGCAAACCAAACCAAAATGGTTAAGAAGGCCAAAAGCTTATGCTCAGAATCAAGCAATTCTACGTCCCCAAGATAGTTATGCAAGGATTCCAACCTACATGCAGAGCCGCTGCTGAAACTGATCTGAATGCCTTAGATCAGATAGGGAGAGGTTTTCAATCCTTGGCTGGGTAGGCCTACATCCTTTGTCAGCCTTAAAGAAGTTAGAGACCTTCCCTCCTCTGCACCCTATACAATTATGGGCTCAAAAATCTCTGGGTGGCGGGGAGGGGAGTTGAGGCAGAGTCGCTAGCCCAGGTTAGGTACAGATAGATACATTTCTGGTAGGTTTTAGGAAGCATTCAGATATTTTTAATTTTTTTTCCCTGCGGGTCAAGCTAGAATGTGAACTCACCAGCCCACCCTACCCCTCAGCCTGTCAAAAGAAAATCCTATCAGAGGTAACAATCCCACAACCCAAACTCTCAGCTCATAATCACTAAACTTTTCAGCTCAACCCTATTGAAGGTAAAAGACTCAACCTCACCCCTGAACTGATCAAAACCATAGAAATGATAAGACCACCTCTCGTCCCATCAGAGATGGAGAGGGCTATGATTACCTAAGCTCCACTCTCATGAGCATTTCAATAACTAGGTAGCTATATCTAGCTTTTAGTTGAGAGCAGAAGTGCAGTTTTTCTTTTTCAGGAAATTCACCCATGGCAGGTCTTTCTGTCATAAATCTTCCTTTTCCCTTCTCTTCCTCTCTCTAATAAACCTTGTTTTCAAACTTTGAAAAAAAAATAATTTTCTGAATAGCTGAGATAATATTTTCTTGTATTTCTGAACGAACATAAGATTTATTCCAAATATTTGCATGCTTCTAATTATTTTCCTAATTGAAAGGACATGACATAGATTTGATATACCCAATGAGCAACCATTTTAACATTGCCTAAATCTCATGTCTTTCTAGCAATTCACTTAGCCTATCCTCTAATCACTAGTCATGGACAGAACCGGTTTCTCAGAGGCAGCTACTGGTAGTTGTTTTAGAAATTCCTTCTCCAGCTTGTTACTAATTAGCTTTTCAATTCCAAGTATTTGCCTTCACCCATAAGACCCGAATTAACTTAATCAGCCCTTTGTGACTTTCATGAAACAGATCCGCACCACCATGGCAGCAATCATGTGACTAACCCCCCCGACCTGGCTGCTGTCCATCACTTGACATCAGTACCTGTGCTTACCTGACCCTTCATGATGATGTGGAGCAAGCCACCACCCAATCACCTTAATGACTTTCCCCCATCAAAGGGAAGGGTTAAAAGGATTTAACTATGCACAGCCATTTGCCATTGCCTTATTAGATTCTGGTGTGGCTATGCACTCTTGGAACTGCGGCTGCTGCCATGTTTCCTGGCTTTGGCCCCCTCCCCTACCTTGGAGAGGTGAGTCTCCTCTTTCTCTTTCTCTAATTTACTTACTTTTTTTTTTTTTTTGAGTTGGAGTCTCACTCTGTCACCTAGACTGGAGTGCAGTGGCCACTCCCGGCCACCGCAGCCTCGACCTGCTGGGCTCCAGCGATCCTTCTGCCTCAGCCTTCCAAGTAGCTGAAACTACAGGGGTGTGCTACCACACCTGGCTAATTTTTTTGATTGATTGTAGAGATGAGGTCTTGCCAAGTTGCCCAGGCGGGTCTCGAACCCGCGGGCTCAGGCAATCCACTCACCTCAGCCTCCCAAGGCGCAGGATTACAGGCTGAGCCACCGAGTCCGGCTTACTTTCTAAATAAACTGTATTTTTTAATCTAACTGCTGTGCAATTCTTTGCATCATTCTCGTGGCACTGGATCGCACACCAGACACTCGTGCCCTGGAAAACCTAACTTCACATTCTGGAGGCCCCCCACTGGGAGTGTGACCTAACACTAATGCAAGAATGAAATGTTTTTAATGGTACATTCAGAATGCTACACAGAGCTGTCTTTATTGCTTCTTAGACGCTTAGCCCAAACCTAATTCTAATACCTACTTTATAAAACGTGTTCCCAGTCGGGCTCGGTGGCTCAGCCTGTAATCCCGTGCCTTTGGGAGGTTGAGGTGAGTGGATTGCCTGAGCCCACGGGTTTGAGACCCGCCTGGGCAGCAAGACCTCA
>NW_007052029.1:53346-150839 GCF_000164805.1 Carlito syrichta | reverse complement strand
TGGCCGGGAGCGGCCACTGTACTCCAGTCTGGGCGACAGAGTGAAACTCCAACTCAAAAACAAACAAACAAACAAACAAAAAAACGTGTTCCCAGGCCGGGTTCGATGGCTTATGCCTATAATCCCAGCACTTTAGGAGACTGAGGTGAGAGGATTGCCTGAGTCCACAGGTTCAAGACCAACCTGGGCAACTTGGTGAGACCTCATCTCTACAATATATCAATTAGCTGGGCATAGCGGCATGTGCCTGCAGTTCCAACTACTTGGAAGGCTGAGGCAGAAGGATCACCTGAGTCCAGCAGGTCGAGGCTGCAGTGGCCATGAGCATGCCATTGCATTCCAGCCTGGGTGACAGAGTGAGACTCCAACTAAAAAAAAATGTGTTTCCAGTTACTTTTCTAATAAAATGCTGCCCTGAAGAACTAAAGAAAAAAAAATTGAAAATATATATTCAAAATATAAATGTGTAATATCAATGATCATATTCCCAATCCTTCTAATATTCTCCGAATCACCAAAATAAATCATATAAAATGAAAGCAGTGAATCTAAATTTTCTTTAAATTCTATGATTCATATTTCTTAAATATTTTGCTTAAGGTTCTACACAAGTCATTTTGAAGCTGAAGGAGTTAAAAGACGTGCCATCCCCAAATATACTGCTTTGGCATATTGATTATTTTGAGCTGAAGGCACTCAGGAAATGGCAGGTGTAGAAAAGGCTTCCTGACATACTCTTTTTTTTAACCTAAATCAGTTTGTAAAATTTCCCATGAGAAGGGTGTCCTCCCTGTACCAGGAAGAGATCCTTATCACCCGAAACTAGAAGCTGGTGCTGAAATAGATCAGTTGACTGAACTTTCTAAAATAATTCTTATCTTCCACTAGTTTTCTCTGTCTTCCCTCCACCCAGTATCTCTTAGTGACTTCCCTATAATTTATTGCCCCAGCCCAAACTCCTCTGTCTTGCCATTTCTTCACAGATTTATCATTTCTTTGTCTAAAACGTAAAAAATACTGTGGCCATTTCTTTGGGCCCTTATTCCCTCATAAAGATTCCCATGTACATCAAAATTTTTCTTTCTTTCTTTTTTTTTTTTTTGAGTCGGAAGAGTCTCACTCTGTTGCTCAGGCTGGAGGGCAGTGGCATGCTCATGGTCACTGTAGCCTTGACCTGCTGGGCGCATGCAATCCTTCTGTCTCAGCCTTCCAAGTAGCTGGAACTACAGGTGCTTACCACCATGCCTGGCTAATTTTTTGATTTATTGAAGAGATGAGGTCTTGCTAAGTTACTTAGGCTGATCTCGAATCCCTGGAGACTCAGGCAATCAATCCTTTTGACTTGGCCTCCCAAAGTGCTGGGATTACAGGCATGGGCCACCACACCTGGCAAAAATTTTCCTACAACTTGTATGGGCTTCTCCTGTTAAGCTGCCTTGATGTCAGTCTAATTTTGAGACCCAACCAGAGAATGTAGAGGGTAGAGGAGACTTTTTGTCTTTCTCCCAGAGTTCTGTGTATTTTTTGAGCTATCATCATTTTTTACCTTGCTTTACTCCCTTTTGACCTTCTTTACTTCTGCTCTTTCATTAGTTTCACATAGTCCTCCTGAAGCTACTCCTATATTTATCATTTCTTGACTTCCTTTTTCAGGGCGCAAGTTATTTATTATGCAATTAAGTCTTTCAGTTTAAGCATTGAAAAGTTATAGCCAGCTACTGAAGCCTGAGGAGAAAACAGGCCATGTACTTCAGAGATTATTAATCACAAAGGCAGTGAAGAAATAAAGCTAAAAACACCTTTCATTTCCTTATTAAATAAATATTGTTTTTCCCTATGTATAAAAAATGATCTAAAAAAAATCTTTGTTGCAACAACTTTTTGTTGCATTCTCATTCTATCACTCCCTTCTCTTTCTTGGCAAATTTCATTTTATATAAAGGGGTATAATTTAATGCACATGTGACTTATGAACATCAGGAGAAGTAGAGTGAAAAATGGAGATAAACAGGTATACATAATTTTTAGAATATTGTACATATTATGATGATGATTGCTATTATGTAACTATAAATTAATATTCCATTACTAGAGTAATCACATTCTAAATTTATGTCAAAGATTATTAACAAGAAAAGTTTAACTTTAGTTATTTTAAGAATGTCTTGCCAGTAAATAAATTAAGCTTTAATTTTCAATCAAAAGTTTGAAAAGTTACTTTTCACTAAAACAAAGATTAGATTATTTGATTTCATCAATATAATCACTGTGTTTAGAGATCCCTCAAGAGGAAATCACAAAAAAAGACTTTAGTACAACAAATTTTTGCTTTAGATTACCCATTTAAATGGATAAATTTATGCAGATGATAAAAAGTCATTTTATAAATAATTGAAGTAAGCAATAAAATAGAAATGATTTTTGTGTTCATCATTAAATTACACAGTCATAATACTAAAAATTGAAACCAAAGAAATCTAATAATTCCTCAATGTCTCACTGCAGATGCTACCCAATAACAGAAATTTATAAATTCCCAAATGTTTTGCCCAGTTAGATTTGAGCAATATATTTCTTTATGTATTCGCATATTAATTTCTTTTGTATTGTCAAATTTAGCAGGACTTTTGGAAGCAAATAAGAAAGTTAATTTGGGAATCATTTTCTGACACTCTTAGGAAAAAAAAGGTTTTCTCGGAGGAGCAAAGAGAATTTGAAGAGAACGGCAATGAATGTAAATAGAATTGATCATTTCATATAGAGGAAGAGATTTATTTATTATGCATTTTAAAAAACGTGTCTCTTTACATTCCAAGATGCCTATTTTAAATCACAATCACATGCTAAGAGTGCACACCTACAATTATGTTCTAATTTGTATTCTAAAAAATGTCTTTAAGAAAAAAAATATCATAAAAAAGATACCTTCTTGAGATAGTCATCATTTCTCTCTTGTTTTATTTATTTTTCTAATCCATTTCCATACAGAACAATCGTTTGGCTCTCCTTACTCAAAAATTTTCAAATACCTATTATGTCCCAGACATCATGATAGATGCTAAGGATACAACACACAAATAAAAGATCTTCTGGCTTCATATATGCCTATAGGCTTGTGTAAGCAGATATAAAATGGCAATGTCAATAAAACTTTTCATGTAAATGTGAGCTACATGCTGGTCACACACGTGCAAAACGGAGCACAAGTGAGAAACTCACTCATCCAATTAGAGGAACATTCTTCATGGATGGTCATGTTCAGGGCTGTAAACTGTAAGGGAGACTTTGTACCAGGCAAAGAGAAAGTTACAGACAGAGGCAGGCCGTGTCCCTGAGCATCTCAATGTATGCAGCCCTGAATTACTAAGCCATAAACTCTCCTGTGAGAATGGCCGACGCTCAGACCGACACAGGCAGGAGCTGGGTCACGGAGGTTTCTACCATTCTGTGGGAACTTGGCTTTATTCTGGGCGTCATTAATGAAGTCAATGAATTTTTTTAAACTTTTTAAAATTCATCCTACAACTACTTAATCACACATATTCGACATGTTTTCAGCATCGCGTGCACTGGTAAACAAAATGGAAATTGCTCTTGTGCCCACAGACTTTATAGACCAATATGGAAATTTTTTTTTTTTTTTGAGTTGGAGTCTCACTCTGTCGCCCAGACTGGAGTGCAGTGGCCGCTCCCGGCCACCGCAGCCTCGACCTGCTGGGCTCCGGCGATCCTTCTGCCTCAGCCTTCCGAGTAGCTGGAATTACAGGCATGCACTACCACGCCCGGCTGATTTTTTGATTTATTGTAGAGATGAGGTCTCGCTGCCCAGGCGGGTCTCGAACCCGCGGACTCAGGCCATCCACTCACCTTAGCCTCCCAGAGGCGCGGGATGACAGGCTGAGCCACCGAGCCCGGCATGGAAAATGTTACTCAAATAAAAGTGTGTGTAATTATAAAAATATGCAGAAAATGATATCATGGAGTGGCATTTTAGAGCGCTCTATCCAGGGTCAGTTGGAATAGATTTGAAGATTGTCAATCTAGAGGGAGAGAGACGCAGTAATGCTCAGCTACAATTCTCCTGGGAAGGAAACCAAATTTGTGGGTTGGTTTGTCACTGAATTGCCCACCTGAAAAAGGTTAAAGCACAGGCGGGCAATCTGCCTCACACGTCACCTGCCTTGAAGGCAGGACAGTGGTTTACAAAGACAAAAGATCTTCCTGCCCTCCTCTGCCTTTTCCAACCTCAAAACAAGCCTTTTTACAAGCTCCAAAACAGTGATGCCATAAGATCTAGGAACAGACTTTACTCTTCCCATAAATTGGCCTTCTTACATTTTTCCACCTGTTGGAAATCTGAGACAACTTTCTTTTCTCCTTAGCCACTGCTATGGGAGAGAGATACTGTCACACCAAGACGTCTCCCATGTGATGGGTACAGCATGTGTCAGTAAACGTCTGCTGTTTTTTCTCTTGTTAATGTGATTTTTATTTTCAAGAGTGTCTCAACTAAGAACCGATGAGGGAAAAAAAAGATATTATGCTTTCTCTCCTATGTCTGGGAGAAAATGATAAGAAGCTGAAATTTGAAACTTACCATTAGATAATAATGGTGCATAGAGAGAGGCATATTTTTAAAAGATAAGATTTATAGTATAGTGATTGCTATTATATGGTAGGCATGAAGATTATAGAAAATTCTTGGAAAATCTATAGGTTTCTGCTTTGACCAACTTGATGAACAGCAAAATCCTTAACTGATGAAAAGAAATCCTTTTAAAAAAAATAGTAAAACTGTGGACAATAGTAATATATTCAGTTAATGACTTTAAAACAAAATTGCTATTTGGATACATCTATTGCTATTACTTTCTCACTGTTAAGGAAGAATTTTTCTTCTCAAGTTTGTATCACAAAACATATGTGATTTAAGCATGTATTTACTACGATATGGTAAACATTTTCTTATCAAAAAGGAATAATTAGTAATCAAGTTTCTGGAGAAGGAGATTGTCTAACTAAAATATAATGGAAGAGAATGCAAAATGAATGACTGAAAGATTTAATTGTACGAATATATAAAACTTTTAGTACTTAAAGGCTTTAAAAAGTTTATCTGGTTGCTATCATAAGCAGCAGTCTGCATGGTTTTGCACGATTATTTTTCTCCCTTCCTCTCCACCTTCATCTCACACTAGTCTGCCTCGTCTTTAAATATCCTTTAAACAACCTCACCTAGGTGTCCTGCCTACTTTGGTTATTTCCTACTGATTTCAAACTATTACTTGCTCAGAAAATCTCCACAGAAACCTTAGCATCACATCATTGTTACACACCTTATAACACATGTATTTTTCCTTCCTACTTCCTTAAGCTCTACAATTTTAGATTTATTTGTTGGTAACTTAATTAATAAGTAAAGTAATATATAAGTCTACCTGAGCCTGTTTTTGTTCGCACTTGCCATTTCTAGAACACAGTGTATGTGCAGAAGTAGATAACAAAATACAAAAACAAATAAAAGTGATTTTAAAAAATGACAAAAATTCAGAGCCAAAAGCAAATGCAAAAATATATGTAGAGAAAAAAATAATAATTCATATGAGAAGAAAAAAGACCAAAAACTAAACCGAAAAAATTGAACAACTTCAATAACCATATGGTCATGTCAACAAAGGAGAAATATATTTTGAAAAAAACAGAGTAGAAATAATCTAATTAATAACATAAATTAAAGTATTAGAATGCCATGTTTCTTTTTCAAGGTAGCACATATATGCTAAAATGCAGTGAAGCATGCGCCATGATGAATAGTTGATGAGAATATAAATTGGTACAATAATTTTAATAAATAAATATAGTAACATACAAAGCACTTATGCTTCAGTTGATTCAAACCAAGAGACTTCAAACTTGGGATCCCACTAGAGTGACCAACAGAAATGATACAGTCAAATTCCAGAATTTTGGGCTCAGTAGAGAGGCCAAGTAGATTCCTGGCTTTGCGCTGGAAATAACTCAAATGCAAGCCATCAGTAGGAGATGAAAAGTAAGTTTATTAAAGAGACAGATCCATAAGCAGAGCATTCCACATTTATCTCTGGGGTTTCAGTTGGAAAATGAGAGTAAGTTTATTGAAGTGACAGAGAACAGGTTACTTCATAGGCAGAGAGTTCTGGGCTGGTCTATAGAAAGAACAGCAGCCATACATCCCTGGTGTTTCATTTTTACAGCTCTCTCTTAATTACATGCTAAAGAAGGAGTAGATTATTAGTGAGTTTCCAGAAAAGGATGGGGAATTCCCAGAATTGAAGTTTCCTCCCCTTTTTAAACTATGTAGGGTAACATCTAGAAGTTGCTATGGTAACTGTAAACTGTCATGGCACTGGTGAGGGTGTCTTACAGCATACTAATACAGTCTAATTAGCATGTAATGGGCAAAAAGGGCAAACAGAGGTTTCTTTCTTTTTTTATTTTAATTTTTATTATAAAGATGTGGGGTACATTTCAGGTTTAGGTATACAAGCATTGATCATGCAGTTACTCTTGTTGTTGAGGTATGCTCCTCCCTCCCCTAGCAGTTTCCCTCAACTGCCAATCCCACCTCCCCCCGACAGTTGCCATCGTGGTCTTAACTGATCTTAGTTGACTTTGATCAGTCTGCTCGCCACATGCCTTCTTGTCAGTGACATTCCACCTTGTGACCTTCATTTTGGAAACTGATCCTGCTGGATCCCTATCTCACAATCACTATATATATAATAAATTTATTAAGTTGTCGCTTAGTATGCATTTATTTCCAAACTTCAGAGACTAAAATCATTCTATTTTCTATATCACAGTATTGTTAGGGTTTTTATATAAATTAGGGTCTACCAATTAAATGTCCTCCTGTATGATGTGGAAGGCAGGAAAAAAAAACACGGAATCCATATTACTGCTGCTTTGGCTGTTGCTTCTATCAATAATAATCATCAGTCTTCATAGTTGGGTCACAAGTAATCACAAATCGCACAGATGTTATGAAGGTGGCTATAGTTCACAGACATGATGGAATCCTTAAGGTCAAAATTAATATAGATGGCCTCCCAAAACTCCACTTGCCTGGCAGTGTCGCCTGGTAGTTAAATTTTCAATTAAGTACTCTGTGTTAACCCTGGAACCTCAACCTGAAGTTTGTACATCTAGCACTTTCAAATGTTTTATAAGCAATAGTGTATTAGACGTGAAGTTTTGAAAGACAAAATAAAAATTATTATCTACAATAAAATATTAAAACATGAAATGTGTAGGAATAAATATTATAAATGTGTACATATATCAGTATGTTTAAAACTACATGATACTAAAATTAAAAAAAAAAAACTAAAGAAATTGAGAGAGTATTTATGGATAGAATACTCAATATTGTTACTATGTCAGTTTTGATCAAATTGACCTATGGAATCAAAAAAATTATAGTCAAAATATCAAGAGAAATCTTATTGGAGCAATTGACAAACTAATTCTAAATCTGTATGGAAATGAAAGTATCTAGAATGATTTTGAAGAGTAAATAGAGAGAGAACATTCATTATCTGATTTCAAAACCTAGTATTAAATTACAGGCCGGGAGCGGTGGCTCAAGCCTGTAATCCCAGCACTTTGGGAGGCTGAGGCGAGTGGGTTGCCTGAGCCCACGGGTTCGAGAACAACTTGGGCAACTTGGTGAGATCTCATCTCTATAATAAATCAAAAATTAGCGGGGCATTAGTGCGGTTCTGTAGTTCCATTTACTTGGAAGGCTGAAGCGGAAGGATGACCTGAGTCCAGCAGGTCGATGCTGGGGTAGCCGCGTGCACTCCACTGCACTCCAGCCTGGGCAACAGAGTGAGATTCCAACTGAAAAAAATAAAAGTTACAGCAATCAAGACAGGGTGGCATTGACAACAAAATATATATCAATGGACACAGATATACAATTTAGAATTTAGAAAAAGTCTTACATGTATATTCTCTATTTAATTTTTTAAAATGTGAAAGAACAAGCCGTGCTCGGTGGCTCAGCCTGCAATCCCGTGCCTTTGGGAGGCTGAGGTGAGTGGATTGCCTGAGCCCGCGGGTTCGAGACCCGCCTGGGCATCTTGGCGAGACCTCATCTCTACAATAAAATCAAAAAATTAGCTGGGTGTGGTAGCGCGCGCCTGTAGTTCCAGCTACTCGGAACGCTGAGGCGGAAAAATCGCCGGAGCCCAGCAGGTCGAGGCTGTGGTGGCTGGGAGCAGCCACTGCATTCCAGTCTGGGTGACAGAGTGAGACTCCAACTCAAAAAAAAAAAAAAAAAGTGAAAGAGCAAAGCAATTACAAAGGGTGGATCTTTAAATAAATAGTTCTTAAGAAATAAATATCTATATAAAATGAAATGAATTTAAGTTCTTACCTCAAAATATAAAAAAAAACTAAATCAAAATGGCTTATAAGTCAAAACATAAGTACTAAAGCTATAACAGTTCTAGAGAAAACCTAGGAAGAAAACAAAATTGTGTCCTTAATTAGACATACATTATAAACAAGTAGATTCTAGAAAAAACTTTGCCTTTCAAAACTCACAGTGAAGAAAGTGTTGGTAGGAAATGTTTGTAAAATGCATATAATTTGAGGAGCTGTAAACAGACTATACAAAGACTATTCCAAACCTATTAATAAAAAGATAATTTCAAAAAATTAATAAAAGTATGAGCAGACACTTCACAAAACACTGTAGTCATTCCTCAGTATATGTGGGGTATTGGTTCTCTGGGTTACCAAATCTGGAGATATTCAAGTCCTTTTCATTAAATGTAGTATTTGCATACGACCTATTGTCAACCTAAAAAAAAAAAAAACAGAGAAAAATATTTTCTAATACAATGATTTTGTTTGGAGGTAAACAGAAAGGATTTAAATCTGGGATGCACTATTATAGCAAGCCACTGATGCCTCCAAAGAGAAGAGGATAGAGGGAAGTTTTATTGGCAAAAAGGAGACATTTATGTAAGTTGTTTGTAAGCAAAATTCACTGGTCATAGAGAATGAAAGTCAGAGATGTCATCAGTTCATTTGTGGAGATGTCATTACTGATTCTTTTGAGAGCATCTTATCCAAATTGCTACAGTCCTAAAAAACCCCAAAACAAAACAAAACAAAACAAAAACCTCTAATAATAAACCTTGTCATAGAAATATGTGCGTACATGTAAAACAAACATACAACATAATTTCTTGTGGGGTTATTTTTTTAAGTCCCTGAAATTGTTTTTTATATTCCGACATGCAAGCATGAGCTTCTTGCCTTCATGTGTTCTCAACCCCACTTTCTCTGGGTCTCACTAGTGTGAATTATTCTGGTATCCGCAACTTTCACACTACATACATCCCCCATGTACTTTAAATCATCTCTAAATAACTTATAATACCTACTACAATGTAAATGCTATGTAAATAGCCATTGTACTATATTATTTAGGGAATAATAACCAGAAAAAAAAGTCTGTATATGTTCCGTACAGACACATTTTTTTTTCCAGAAAATTTTCAAACAATGGTTAGTTGAATACAGGGATGCAGAACCCATGGATGCAGCAAGCCAACTGCATGTGTTGAGTTACCAGCTATTTGAAGTCTTCAAGTAGGACAACAAGCCACACTTCAAGAGATAATCAAGTCTTTATTTGCTGTGACAGCAAATACAAGATGTAAAGAAAAAGGATCCATGTTCAAGTGCTGCATTTTTCCCCCCACAAAATGGTATCAAACAAGGAGCAAAGGATAGATACCCAGTGTGCATGGGAGAAAAGAATCTCATTGCCAAGGAATCCCTAGTAAAAGGCTCCTGCCTTTTTTTGGACCCGAGGGGGCTAGGAAAAGGAAAACTGGAAGACTGTGGCATGGAGAAATGCTGGATTAGATTGGAGAAAAGTGCCTTAGCCATCCCAATCAGGAAGTCTCAACCAGCCAAAAAGAGGCATCTGAGCTAGGGTTACAGATGTGCATATGCACCAAGGCCAACTGGAGAAGCCCAAGTTCTTCCTTGCAACTTCTTCTAGAAAATTATAATACATTGACTGTACACCAGGTCTGGTGTGGGAGGACAGCTTTCTTCTGTTGATGCTTGATAGGCAAAATCTTGCAACTGCCTGTGGTTGAGCCAACAAGATTGTGTATGGAATTTTAGTCTGGAGATAGTATACTTCATATGAATAACAAATATGCACAGAAAAAAAATGCTGAACTTTATTACTCCTTTATTATTGCAATTTGAAATGAAATATAATGCCAATATTGCCTCTTCAAAATGACTACATTCAAAAGAGTGGTGGTACTAAGTACAGTGTAATATAAGGAGGTGGAAAAGTTGAAACTAACACATTGCTTGAAGGAAATTCAAGATAGTATTTTTCAGGCATAAAAGGCAGGGATGTCGCTTGGTTTTAGGGAGTTGATGATGGTTGAATGTACATCTAAAAGGTCTTTCATGAATCATTATTATTATTTTTTGAGTTGAGGTCTCACTGTCGCCCAGACTGGAGTGCAGCGGCCGCTGCTGGCCACCGCAGCCTCGACCTGCTGGTCTCCGGCGATCCTTCTGCCTCAGCCTTCCAGGTAGCTGGAACTACAGGCGCGCGCTACCACGCCCGGTTGATTTATTGTAGAGATGAGGTCTTGCCAAGTTGCCCAGGCGGGTCTCGAACCCGCGGGCTCAGGCGATCCACTCACCTCAGCCTCCCAACGCTGGGGTTACAGGTTGAGCCACTGAGCCCGGCTGAATCATCATTATTATTAGTACCATTACAATAGTTAGGTTCTAACACATAGCATTTGGTAATTTCAGGGACAGCAGTTTGTTTCCCAGGTCAGTTCTATTTCATTATTTAGGCTGACTTCATGGGCATGAAACCCAGGCAGTCAAATGGGACTCCATATTTAGAAGGACTCTACTCTTGATTTGATGTCCTGCTCTCACCATTTCGAATTTCTTAATACTTTTATCTTTGAGCTTATGTCTTGTAAGTGAAGGATGATGAGACAATGGATCACTCCTGTTAGCAGAGAAAAGATGCTCCATATTCATTTTTGCTATTGCTCCTTGTTTTCCCATTCACATAGAGTGTTTAATGTCCCTGTTAGCACAGAATCCCAACAGATCAAAGATGACTGGGCACTCAGATAGATTCAGATTAGTACAGAGTAACCATGGAAAGCCTCACAACTGAATATGTGAGTGTGGTAACAGACTCAAGAGGCCACACTTCACAAATGAATCAGAACTTACTTCAAACATAAAATGGTAACCGTGACATTTTAAGTAACAAGAACTAAGGAACGCTGCCTTTTTTAACTTGTTTTACTTCCATGTACACATTGATTGATTATTAACATCCAAATGATGGAACAGAAGAAAAGAGAATGATAGTGAAACACATAGTGTCTGACCCTTTAAGTCTTTGCTCTACTCAGCAGTAAGCCAAAAGCAGAATACTGGCAGAGTGTGTGTTTATCAAAAAAGGAAACTGAGAACAGTTGAGTTGGTATTGTGCAACATTTCCACGTTACTGCTAAGAGCAAAATACATATCCATGCAGAAGGTATAAAATGCAGATTGGGTAATTTTAGTGATTAATGCATATTAATTAAATATCTTATATTTGAACTTAAAACTGGCATTGGACACCATAAAGATAAATGTTTGATTTCATGCTAAAATTTTTATTTATTGGAGTGACATATAATAACAACAACAAAAAAGAAAAGTCAAGAGAGACCACCGAAGAATGAAAAAAGCTTTATATGTCATATCTTTAACAGCATATTTTCCATGTTTTTTTGAATAAGGGGCTTCACATAATCATTTTGCACTGGGCACAGCAAATTATACTACCAGCCTCCATTTTCAGTGTCACTTTAAACAACGTAATATTACATTTCTCCAGTCCCTACAGATTCTGTGAAGTACTTAAAAATTTTTTAATTTGCCGCTTTTATTAAACAATCAAGTGAGTCTACTTTTTTTTGACAAGAGTACTCATTATATATAAAATAAAATGAAAATATGATATATAAAATAAATAAACTCTAAGAGTATGGCAGAATTTTGAAAAAAATAATATAGAACTTTTCACTATTCGTTTTATATAGATGAAGGAGCATATTCTAGTTACTAAACTTGGCTTTTATTTCTTTAAACTCCATTATAGTACTCTGACATTGGTGTAACTTGATTTAAACAGTCAAAAGATTCACAATTACAATTTTAACAATTTATAAGAACATTAACAATAGAATTTTCTGGGGAAGCCTTGTATAAAAGTGCTTTTCTCAACCAATTATGTTATCTTTTTCTACCTCTTTGAACTTCCTATTATGAAATGCAAATATTTAATAATGTGCTATTATAAAAAGTTAGGATAATAGTTTTATAAATCTTTATTATCTATTACTTTTAATGAAATGATGACATTATTTTTAATTTACAAAAGTTAATAGGAATAGTCTAAGAAAACAATAATTAACATTTCAACTAAGACTAACTCATGCATGATATTTATGTCATATTTTTGTCCAGACATACCTAAGGATTTGAGATAAAAACTACCCAAATTATTTTCACAAAACTACTTTCTGGTAATTATATTGTCTAGTAGTAACTGGTAGAGAATGCAAGAATTTAACAGCAGAATCAAACAAATGACAAAAAGACAGACAAATAGACTAGTCTTATATCTAAGTCTTATCATATAGTCACTTTGAAAGTATATTTTCTTGCCTTGTTAGTGACTTTTAAAATTAATGTTAAGAAGAAAATGATCTCTTCTAGAGTCAGCTTACTGTAGGTAGCATTCACATAAATTATGTATAATTGATATAACAATATTATTGAGGACCTTGTGATTTTATAATTCTTTGAGAGTACTTTTGATTTGAAATATGTCCTCACAAGGAGGCAGTAAAGGAAATAAACCATTACATACATAGGTATAAAACAAGGAAGAAAACTTATTATAAAAGAAAATTACCTCTTGGGATCTTTGTACTTTACTTGCCAATTTATATGAACCTTTTATAAATTAAGCATTTTTTGTCTTTTATTCCTGCTTAATTTTTACCTTTTAAGTTGATTTATAGTAGTCAAAAGAATGAATTATTGCTTTTATGCACAGAAAGTTTTTGACTATAGAGTTCAGATTAATTATAGGCAGTCTTCAATTTACAATGGTTCAACTTCACAATTTTTAAGACTGATAATGGTGCAAAAGCAATATGCATTCAGTAGAAACCACACTTCAAGGGCCTATACAGCTGTTCTGTTTTTCACTATCAGTACAATATTCAATAAATTACATACGTTTTTCAGCACTTTATTATGAAATAGGTTTTGTGTTAGATAATTTTGCCCGACTATAGGCTAATATAAGTGTTCTGAGCACATTTAAGGTGGGCTAGGATAAACTTTGATTTTTTGATAGGTTAGGTGTATTAAATGAATTTTCAGTCTACAGTATTTTCAATTTATGATGCGTTTATTGGCATGCAAGCCCATTGTAAGTTAAGGAACATTTGTATACATAGTAAATGATTTCTCAATATTATGCAAGCATATATTTTAATAAACAAACTTATTTTGTGAATATATGTCAAGCCATTTATATTTGTATTTAATTTTCTAGCAGTTGGTTATATAAGATAAACAAATAATTGCATGTAATCTAAGTTAAAAAATGCATGCTAGATTGTCCTAGAATTATTCCAGTACCTTCAACATAAACAAATACAAACTGAAACCAAAATAATTATATAACATATACATTTAAAATGCACTGTTCACCTTGAAAAATAAAAAATGGAGATGATTTTCCATACATTTAAATTCATAAAATATTCCCTGAAATACATGATAAGCTAATGCAAGTAGACAGTTACCTCAGGTCTTTCTTTTCTGCCAGTAGGAAGGTCACTCATGTGTAGTGTTCCTGTTTCTTTCTTTGTTGAATTGTATGAGTTCAAGGGATGCAAATAATGTGAACCAGTAGTTTCTAATTTTAGAAATAACATGATTTCCCAGATTGGAAAGGCTATTTTATTGAAAAAAAGGAAAATCATAATTTGCCGCAACTAATTTTCATAGTTATACAACTTTTCAATTTGCCCCAGCATCCACCATGTCTTAACAACCATCGTCTATTCCTCACAAGTCAGATCCTCATTCTCATTTGATTATACAATTACCAACTAAATAGGCACCAATTTAGCATTTACATGGAGGATTTTTTTAAAAATGTAAAATATTATTTCTATCTTTAGCAATCTTATATAGTTACTGAAAAAGAAACAGTAGCAAAAATATACCTAGTGGCAGTTCTAATATTTAGGAAAATAACCTCCAAATTATGTTAGGTTTAAAAAGTAAGAATAGATAGTAAAGGTTGCATCAATAATTATTAAAGATGCTATGCTTTATATTATTTTATACTTGTTTATTTTTTCTAATTTAGTAAGAACAATTGACTCAATTTAATCTCTTAATGGATTTTTAAGTGTACAATAGGAAATTGTTATCTATACACACAATAGTATACAGTAGATCTCCAGATCTTATTTATCTTACATAATTGAAATTTTATGCAAATTGATTAGCAACTCGTCATTTGGTTCTCTGCTCTGGTCCCTTAAAATTATCATTCTTTCTTTGCTTCTATGAGTTTGACTACTTTTAACTGCAATCAAGCAGTTATTTGTCCTATAACTGGCATATTTTATTTAGCATAATGTCCTCAAGATTAATCCATGTTATTGCTTATTGCAAGATTTTCTTCTACTATAAGGCTGAATAATATTCCATGGTATGCATTTACTATATTTTATTTAACCATTTACTTCTCAATAGATACACAGTTTGTTTCCACATCTTATTAGTTGTGAATAGCACTGTAATGGAAGTGCTAATATTCATTTGAAATATATATTTCAAGTCTTTTGAGTATGTTTTTATAAAAGTGGAATTGCTAGATCATCTGGTACTTCTATTTTTAATTTATTTGAGACACTTCCATACTGTTCTCCACAGTAGCTATACTGTTTTTCATTTTTTTTCTTAAAATTTTTTATTTTAAAGATGTGGTATACAATTTAGGGTTAGATATACAAATGTTCATTATGCAGGTACCCTTGTTGATGAGGTGTGCCCCTCCTCCCCTGGCAGATTCCCACTACTACCAATCCTGCCCCCACCCTGGCAGTTTCTACTACTGCCAATCCTTTTCTTATGGTATTACAATAATTGTTCAAGGTCTACTTATGAGTGAGAACGTGCAGTACTCAGTTCTTTATTTCTGTGATAAGTCACCCAGTATTATAGACTCTAAGTCCATCCAAGTTGCTATGAAGCTCATAATTTTGTCCTTCTTTTTTTGTTTTTTGAGTTGGAGTCTCACTTGGTCGCCCAGACTGGAGTGCAGTGGCCGCTCCCGGCCACCGCAGCCTCGACCTGCTGGGCTCCAGTGATCCTTCCGCCTCAGCCTTCCAAGTAGCTGGAACTACAGGCGTGCACTGCCACGCCCGGCTGATTTTTTGATTTATTGTAGAGATGAGGTTTAGCTGCCCAAGTGGGTCTCGAACCCGCGGGCTCAGGCAATCCACTCACCTCAGCCTCCTCCCAAAGGCGCAGGATTACAGGCTGAGCCACTGAGCCTGGCAATTTTGTCCTTCTTTATGACTGCGTAATATTCCATTGCGCATATGTACCACATTTTTAAAATCAGGTCTTTTTTGATGGGCAGAATGGTTGGTTCCATGTTTTTGCTATTGTGAACAATGCTGCAATAAACATGCATGTGTGCAGGTATCTTTTTTTCATAGAGTGATTTGAGTTCCTCTGGGTATATTCCCAGTAGGGAGATTGCAAGGTTGTATGGAAGGTCAATTTTTAGATCTTTTAGGAAACTGTTTTCCACAGAGGTTGTGTTAATTTACACTCCCGTCAACAGTGTAGAAGTATTCCCTTTCCCCCTCATCCCCTCCAGCATTTGCTGTTTTTTGAGTAATTGGTGATGTCCATCCCGACTGGAGTTAGGTGGTATTACAGTGTGGTTTTAATTTGCATTTATTTGAGGATGAGTAAGGCTGAGCATTTTTTTCATGTATCTGTTGGCTTCCTATAAGTCTTCTTTTGAGAAGTGTCTATTCATATATTTTGCCCACTTTGTAATGGGACTGTTTGTTTTTTCTTTTCAGCACATCTGAGTTCCTTGTCAATCCTAGATGTTAGGCCTTTTCAGACATCCAGTTGGCAAATATGTTTTCCTAGTCTGTGAGCTGTCTCTCTGCTCTCTTGATGGATTTTTTTTTTTTTTTTTTTGCTTTGCAGAAGCTTGTCAGTTTGATGAGGTCCCATTTGTCTATTATCTCTTATGACATGGGCACTTGGGGTTTTGACCAGGAATTGGTTGCTAGTTCCAACTTCCATAAGGATGTCCCCTGCATTTTCTAAGGTTCTTATAGTTTGAGGTTTTACATTTATGTTTTTGATTCATTTAGAGTTGATTTTTGTGTATGGTGATAAGGGTCTTGTTTTGATCTTCTGCATGTGGTCAGTTTTTCCCAGCACCATTTACTGAGTATGTTCTCATCTCCCCAGTGGTTGGTGGTGGAGGCTTTCTTGAAGATAAGTTCGTGGAAAAATTGAGGTTTTGTTTCTGGAATCTCTATTCTGCTCTATTGATCTATATGTCTGTTCTTCACCAAAAGTGAATATTAACAGAACTGAAGGGAGAAATAGACAGCAACACAGTACTAGGGACTTCAATAACCTTCATTCAACAATGGATAGATTAATCAGATCAAAAATCAACAAAGAAGCAGTGAACTTGAAAGCACCATAAACCACATAGGCATGGTACATGTATAGAACTTTCAACCTAGCAAGAGAAAACACTTGCTTCTCAAGAGCACATGGAACATTCTCCAGGACAGCTCACATGTAAGGTCATAAAGCAAGTCTTAGCAAGTCTTATCATACCAACTATATTTTCTAATCACAGTGGAATGAAACTAGAAATCAATAGCAGAAGGAAAACTGGCAAATTCACAAATAAGTGAAAGCTGAACAATGCACTTTTTAATAACCACTGCATCAAGTAAAAAATTAAAAAGAAATTTAAAATATCTTGAGACAAATGAAAACAGTAACACAATGTGCAAAACATGGAGGATGCAGCAAAATAATACTAAATGGAAACTTTACAGCTATAAATGCCTACATTAAAAAAAGAAGAAATATCTTAAATAAACAACCTCATTAATACTTCAAGGAACTAGCAAAAGAAGAACTAACCTGAAGTTAGCAGAAGGAAGAAATTAATGAAAATTAGAGAAGAAAAATATATTATAAAGAAAATAGAAATAAATAGAAAAAAAAATCAGTGAAACTAAAAGTTGATTGTTTTGAATGATAAAGCTGGTAAACCTTTAGCCAGGCTAACTTAGAAAAAAGAGAGAAGATTAAAATAAATAAAATCAGAAATGAAAGCGGTGGCATTACAACTGATGTCACAGTAATAAAAATGATTCTAGACCGCTGTAAACAAATATACACATGCAAAATGGATAACCTAGATGAAACTAAAAAATACGTATGAAAACTGGATAATGAAGAATTGAATATCAAAATAGACCAATAACTAGTAAGAAGAGTTAATCAGTAATTAAAACCCCACAACAAAGAATAGTCCAAGACTAGATGACTTCATTGATGGATTCTACTAAACATTTAAGGAATAATTCATACCAATCTTTCTCAAACTCTTCTAAAAGATTGAGTGTGAAACTAGTTTTTAAGGTCATAATTATCCTAATACTAAAGCCAAAGAGGTTATAAGAAAAGAAAGCTGTAGGTTAATATTCCTGCAAAAAAAGGTGCCAAAATCCTAAAACAAACAAACAAAAAAAGCAATAAACCAAATTCAATGGCACATTGAAAGGATCACACATCATCACCCTATCACCAAGTGGTATTTATCCATAAGCTGCAAGAATGATTCATATACAAAAATTGTAATCTGGTATAGCATTTTAGCAAAATGAAAGGTAAAACTTTATAATCATGTTAATAGATACAGGGAAACGTCTGATAAAATTCAACATTATTTAATGATAAAACCTTTAAATAACCTAGGAATAGAGGGAAATTACCTCAACATAATAAAGACCATATATTAAAAAGCCCACAGTTTAGCATCATACTCAATGATGAAAAGAAGAAAATATTTTCCATTAAGATTAAGAACAAGACTTAAGCCACTTCTATCTGACAGAATATTGGAAGTGCTAGCCAAAGAAGTTAGGCAAGTAAAATAAATAAAAGGCATCTAAATAAAAAAGATGTGTAATTGTTTCTGTCTGCAGATGACATGATCTTATATATAGAAAACTCTAAAGAAGCCACAGAAGACCGCTGGGACTATATAATTTTAAACAACAGGTAAAAATTAATGTATGGAACAATAGATAGACCACCAAGGATAAAAGCCAAAGATAAAGTGGTACTGTTTTAGCATAAAACAATTTTTTTGTGTGTATGGTCACTCTTGTTCCCTATAGAACTTGATTTATCTTCTTTTCTATTTTTTCTCTTGTATTCTTGATATGGCAAGTTTCTCTGCAATAGTCAATTTTCATTTAAATATTAAACTTCAATAATTTTTGATATTGGGATAGGTAGCCAGTTTCTGAGAGTTTTGACTGCCAGTATAGATAAAACAAAAGTAAACTTCACATTTCAGCATTGAATTACTTGAGGTCAGATGCTGGTCATTTGGAGCTTTTTATGTCAATTATCTAACACAAGGCCCAAATGACTCAAAACATGCTTGTTGAATTCGACTTTTGCTCAGAGATGTTAATTATTTCAAGACAACTTTACAAAGTCTTACATGTTTAAATATCTATGATGACAAATTTTTGTGATAGGTATTGAATAAATTCTGCTAAAAAGCAGAACTCTCAATTCCATTTGAGAATTTAGGTCTACCCCTGGCCTAAGTGTTTGTATGTTGTTTAGTAAAAGGCGTAACTTCTTCTGGGTATTTGTAGACCACCTGGCTATCAGTCTTTATTTTTTCCTTTGGTTAAGTGTATTAGTCAGGGTTCTCCCAAGAAATAAAATCAGTATGATTTATTTACTTGTTTGTTTATTTGTTTATTTATTTGCTATTAGGAGTTAGCTCACTCAATTAGGGAGGCTGTCTTATGATCTGCTATTTTTAAGCTGGAGATTCAGGAAAGCTGGTGATGTTGTTTCAGTCCGAGCCCAAAGGCCTGAGAACCATGGGCACTAGTATGATAAATCCCAGTCCAAAAGCAGAAGACCAGTCTCCTAGTGAAGCAAACAGGCAGAAAGAAAAAGGAACAAATTTCTCCTTCTTTTGCATTTTTGTTTTGCTCAAGCCCTCAACTGTTGGTATGATGTTCATCCACACTAGGGAGGAAAACCTACTCTAGAGTCCACTATTCAAATGCTAAACTCGTGCAAATACCCTCATAGATACACACACAGAAATAGTTTTAACCTGACACCCCATGGTGTTGTCAGGTTGACATATAAAATGAACTATCATACCAAATCTGTTTTTGTCAAGCATAAGCTGTCAACTATGTATCTTTCTTTTTTATATTAGAAAATATAGTTTATTTAAAAGTAAAATAGAGAGAGAGAGAGAAGATTCCCCTCCCCAAGGTAGGAAAGGGGGTCAAAGCCAGGAAACATGGCCTGGCCATAGCTCAAAGAGCACATGGCCACACCAGAGCTTAGCAAGGCCATGACCTCAACTATGTATTTTTGTCCCTGAAATTTTTATGGTAAGCAATGAATGACATCATGAAGCTGCATACATACAAATAAGATAAATTCCTAAACAAGGTTTACTTGAGCCAATTGGAAAGTGAATTTTTATTTGGATAGTTCTTGCTAGATTGCCTTCAGAAGATATCACACACATGTTTAATATACATAGAGTTTTGAGTGCAAATTTTTTCATCTTCTTGCCAACACAATGTCACAATTCACAATTATCACAGTAACACAATTCAGTAAATAAATTTTGCCAATCTGAGGGGTAAAGCAGAACATCGTCCTGAAACTTTAATTTGCATTTGTCTTCTTAAGAATAAGACTGTGAATCATGTTGCATTCCAAAGAGCCATTTCTATTTCAGTTCTCTGCATACCTGTTTTTCTACTTGCTTCTTTATCTTTCTTTAAGTTGATACTTGTAAGATTCTCTTTAAAAAAGCAAATCAATCTTTTCTAGGAGATAATAATTGCATTTTGTCACATTTTGATTGACTTTTGATGTCAATTACCATATTTTTGTCATGTCATATTTTTAATGTAGTCATATACCTATATATACACACATACTTTTTAAATGTCTTCTTGGTTTTATTCTAATTTAGCTTTCTCTGCTTTGAAGTTAAAAATATGTTGCTTATGATAATATTTTTGTTTAAGATTTTACATTTGAATATTTTATTCACTTGGAACATATACTGATAAAATATAATTTAATTTTTAGATGACTACTCAGTTGCTGCACCTCCATTTGTCTTAGTCTCAGTAATATGCCATGTTGCCACCATTATCCTACTTGACTATTAACTATTATGAATTTTTAGATAACGCGGATCTCTCTTTTAATTCACCCACCAGTACTATATTCTTATTTGTAGCTATACTTTACTTTTGAGTATCTGATAAAGCAATTTCCTTTTGATTATTTTTTTAGAATTTTCAGAAATATGAAATGAAAGATTAACCTGTTTATCCCTCCTTTTTAAAAAAATCACCTAAGTATGATGATCAGAATAATATTTTTATAAAGGCAATGTGAACATATAAGTATTTATCATTATTTTAAAATTCATTTTTAGGCATTTTACCAAATTTTATTTTTCCATATGTGTGGACTAAATATCATACTAATAAAGAGAGATAAAATATGTCTATTGAATAAATGTCCATTGATTACAAATACTTCAGGAATTCAGAAAAAACAGTCAGACTTTGTTCTATACTTACAATTATTTTTCTTGCAGATGATAGGCCCATTTTATTCAATAATTTTACATGGGAATCAATTGTAGATCCAATAAGGATGTTACCTTTTTAAGTTTTCTTTGTGATCGCCAAATAAAACATAATTTTTAAAAAATTTATTTTAAATATGTGGGGAACAATTCTGGGTTAGGTATACAAATGTTCATTAAGCAGCTACTCTCGTTGATGAGATGTGGCACCCCTGTCCCTGGCAGTTTCCTACTGTGACCATTCCTGCCCCCGCCCTGCCCTGGTAGTTTCCCACTACTGCCAATCCCTTTCTTACAGTATTACAGTAGTTGTTCAAGGTCCACTTATGAGTACGAACATGTGATACTTGGTTCTTTGTTTCTGTGCTAGATCACTCAGTATTATAGACTCTAAGTTCATTCAAGTCGCTGCAAAGTTCATAATTTTTTCCTTCTTTATTACTGTGTAATATTCCATTGTGTATATGTACTACATTTAAAAAATCTGGTCCTCTTCGATGAGCAGCACATAAATTCTTATGTTATCTAATTTTATAGAATTACCAAGGAAGACTCTGCCATAAAATTCACAGTGAAAATATATTGATAAATGAAGTTTCCCTTTATCTATTTTACCATATTCATTTAATACCATTAAATATCATACAGAGATTTCAGCCAATATAACTGAACAAAATAGAAAAGAACTCGAAAAATTTTAGAGAAGTGATAAAATATGCCATACAGAACAATCCAACAGACAACTGCAAACAATAGAAGTCAGTAAGCTGGACTGCATACAAGACTCATGTTTAAATTAAAGACAACATATTAAATGGGTACCGTCAGACTTTACCAACACAAACAAAACAATTCAGCAGATATAGGAAAGAAACAATTTTAAGACAATAGCATTTTCATGATATATGTGTAAAAATTTTGGTTATGGAAGTAAAAAATTGCAGGAGAGAATATGAAAGCATCACTGGTATTCTCTCTGATCTATTCTAAATTTAATAAGTGTATTTAAGAGCCCATAAAAATATTTATCTTAGTCCTGTTTATAGGAAAAGTAAAACACAGTATATCCAAATGCAAGTCAAGTCTCCATGAATGAAAGCTAGTCTTTTTTTTCTGAAATCATTATTTGCATGAGCTTCTTCTATTACTCTTACAGATGATTCATTCTACAATTAATATTTGTTGCTTTATTTTGTTTAATATTTTATACAATTATTGATTTTTCAGTGAAATATCTTATTAAGATAACACTTATCACAAAATATACAAAGGCTAAGAGCAAATCATCTAAGTATAATTATCAGAAAAATATCATAATAGTAGAAACTATTTTACTTCAAATTTATAACAATCTATTGTGGTATTTTTCTTTATCAGATTGAAGATCATTCCCTATCTTTTGCAGGCTTTCATCATATGCAAGCAGAATAAGACGTAAGTTTTATAGCCTTATATAATATGACCTTTATACCCATAATTATGAAAAATGCAAAACAAGTTCAAGGCATTTGTGTGAAAGTTATTTAAAGATCTGCTGAAATATTTCTACTCTAGATTTCCTGTGTCAGTAATATGAATTATATGCTAAATTTATCTCCCGTGTTTTGTTTTTAAATGATATAACAATGTTTGCTCTCCATTGCACAGCTATAGAACTCTTTTTGCCATCCTTATAGATTGAGGCAGGTGCTTGAAATGTATTTCAAATTTTCCATTTTTTGCTCATGTAATAAAGAATATGTTCTATAGAAATATTTCATGATTCTATGAGAAAATCTTCACTGTACTTAGAGAATAGATAATAGCGCTAAATCATATTAAAGTAACATAAATGCACTGTGGTTTTGAAATATATGTTTAGGAATCTGAAGGGAAGTCAAAGTGCTTAGAAATTATATAACAATCTTATACTTTAATAGTTATCTGCCTTATGTTTGTATTCACTATGATTATGATGGAGAGGTTACAGAAAAAAGAAAACTAAGATGACAGGAACAATGAAAAATATTTCACATTATTTAGTTAAGTTGGAGACACTGAATTATTCTGAGATAATACATTATTCTCAGGGAAAATCTAAACATTGTATATATGTACCATATTTATACAGGCTTCTGAATGGCTTCCTCAGCCTCTCCAACACATCTGAAAAGCTATTTGAGCAAGGATTTCTGCATTAATGAGTTAGAATTTCAATTTCTAAGTGAATACACAAAAATATGCAGTGCTATTTGGCTTCTACAACCTGCCTTAACCCAGATCACAGGTATAATGTACATAAATAGGGATGTCACTTTTAGTAAATTAAAGAAACTGCACAAATGCTCAATGTTTTAGAAAAGCAAATGTAAACTAATGTACACTTTCAAAATTAGGGATAAAAATTAAGTCTTATGAGTTTAGAATATAAGCTCATATTCCCACAGATAGAAACCCAGTTATAATATTTATGAGTTGTGGTTGTGGTATTGGTATCTGGAAAAATTTCTAAACTTCTTTAAGTCTTATGTAACTTGTTAATGAAACAAAGTTTACTGTGAGAAGTAAATGAGAAAATTGATTTAAAGCATGCAGCACAGACTTCAGTTTAAGTTAAGAAAGAACTCAGTAAATGTTTTTGGTCAATCAAGTAAATTGCAAATATTTAAATAAATAGTAATTGGTCTTAGGTCTTAATTCTTTAGATACACTTAAAATACTTAATCTTTAATTTATAGATATTTTCATTCTAAATTAATGTAGGTGATAAATAAGCATTTGTATAGAAATGCTCAAAAGGAAAACAGGAGTGTCTGCACCAGAGTCTGAGGAATACACTTCAGAGAAACTCATTGCTTCAGATTTTAGAATATCAGAACCTATAATTAGAATTTCTGATTAAAATACTATTAATTAGTATATTAACAACACAATATAAGATTTTTAAAAACTAAAAGAATACACTATTCTCCTTTCACACAAATAGATTCTTAAATATTTAACAAAAATATGCTGGATTAACTACACTTAAATAATTTCAAATTCTAGGACCTACAAGTACTACTCATAGAAGAAAAATCATGCACATGGAATATCATCTTTCTTAATTTTAGTTTTGGGTGATGTTTGAAAAATTAATCTGAGTAAAAGAGATCATTGGAAAACTGCTATGCACTCAATATGGATACAAAACATTTTTTTGTTCTGACCTAAACTTCATATATTAAACTTCATATATCCTTCATATATTAGCTCTGTGCACTGTTTTACCGATTAATATCTAATGCAATAGTTTTTCCAGAAAGAATTCGGTTTGTTTAATGTCCTATAGATTATGATGCCTGATGGATTAAATACTTTGGTCTGTATATTTTGTTTAGTCAGTTTCTGCTTTCATGTGCTTATGATTCTAAATAATAATTATCTAAAATTATTTGGTTATGTTTAATGTTGACAGTAGTACATTGCTCTGTTAAATTATACTAAATCTGGCCCGGCTCGGTGGCTCAGCCTGTAATCCTGCGCCTTTGGGAGGCTGAGGTGAGGGTATTGCCTGAGACCACGGGTTCGAGACCCGCCTGAGCAGCGAGACCTCATCTCTACAATAAATTAAAAAAATGAGCCGGGCGTGGTAGCGTGCGCCTGTAGTTCCAGACTTGGAAGGCTGAGGCGGAAGGATCGCCAGAGCCCAGCAAGTCGAGGCTGAGGTGGCCGGGAGCGGCCACTGCACTCCAGTCTGGGCAACCGAGTGAGACTCCAACTCAAAAAGAAAATTATACTACATCTGGTCTAGTTATGCCTCCGTACTTTGAGTCTTTCTGTAACAAACTGCAACTAAGTACATAAACTAACTGAAAACCTCTGTAAGGAGTATACTTTTGTAACAAATGGCTGAATCTCAGCCAATCACAGTAGCTAAGCTTCAATCCATCATAAGTAGCCGACTGATCAGACAATGCTCAACTAAGGCAAACATCAAATATAATCAATCAAGCAATTTCTCTCTCTCTCTCTTGTTTTCTTTTCGTAATTGCTGCCAGCCCTTGTTGTGGAATGGAGTATTCTGAGCCCTTTCTGGTTTTGAGGGCCGCTTGTTTCACAAATTGTTTGTTCAATTAAACTTTTTAATTTGTCTAAAACTTTTATTTTAGTAGTTTCCTATATGCTAACATGCTATAGATTAATTGGTTTGATTTAAATCTTTAGTATTTTGTTAGGTAGGTTCTTAAATGATAAAGTAGAATAAGCATATGTAAAAACAACCAGGTATACAAAGGAAAGTAAATCACTATTTTCCTCACGTTTCTAACTGCTTTCTCAGAGGTAGCTATTATTAACATCTGTGCAACATTCCAAAATAATTATCATTACCTAAGCCTATATTTTCTTTTTAACATAATTGAAAAAATGATATTTGTGTTTTTAATGTGATCTGATGCCTATAATAGGAATCTTATTTAAAATGTTAATTGACTTTTTTTTATAATCGTGCCTGATTTTTACCACAAGAAACTGAGTATTTTTTTTCTACTTACTTTCTTGAAAAAACATAAGTGGTCTGTCATTTGCGATATTAAAGCATAAGTAAATATTCCTTTTAAAATTAGAAAATATATGCTTGGTCCATTTTTTTAAAGCAATCTCGGTTATGCATGCCCTGCAATTGCAGCAATTCACTGCTGGCACATCTTTAATGCAAACAGTATCCATTACAGAGCAGAGATTAAATGTAAGAATGTGTAATCAGTTTTCTAGCAGACCAAGATCATTAATGTGAAAGACACTTGAATAAGCATTACTGGAAAGGTTTTGCACTACTGGATATTGATCACAAGCAAAATTATCACTGGAAATGGTAGAATGAATGGGAAGGAAAGTGGGAAAAGGCTAAAGTTGCTTGAGCATGCTAAGCAATTAATTTTAGAAATTGTTTTTAAAAAGATGTCTTCATTATCAGCTATAGAATTGACTAACTTATTTTTGTGCCCTTTGGTTAAACAAAAAAGAGAAAAAAAATTTTATTACCTAGATATTTTATACCTTAGCATAAAATAAATATATTGCTAAAATCTACATGAGTGCAATATTTCTTTTAATTTTATTGCTAAAGGTTATTGCCCAGGAGAATTAAAGCAACGGTCATGATTAATTCTATGAAATTCAAATATTTAAGTAAAAAATAATTGTAATACTGTTATGTTCTGAGATTAATAGTGTTATGTTCTGAATTTCAATAGTGTTATGTTCTGAGTTTATAATATGATGGTCATGTACTAATTGTTATTATTTTTAAAATAAATTTACATTATTAAATACATTAAGTGACATTAACAAAGATAAGAGCTATATAAAGAAGGAGAAGATTTTTTTAAATTTAATTATATTTTATTTTAAAGTTGTGGAGTACAAGTCAGGATTGCGTTCATAAGTGGTTTAGGTACAGGTGAAGTTTTTGGACTCCCACTGGACCTCACTTTGCCTGGATTAGGATTGGGCAACCTTATTGATGTTATGTGCCCTTTCTCCCCCACCCCCCCACCCCCTGGCAGTGTCCTGCTACTACCAATCCCTTTTTTGTAGTTTTATGATAGGTCTTCATGGTCCACTTATGAGTGAGAATATATGGTACTCAGTTCTTTGTTTCTGTGATAGATCACTGAGTATAATAGACTCCAAATCCATCCAAGTTGTTGCAAAGTCTATAGTTCTGTCCTTCTTTATGGCTGCATAATATTCCATCATGTATAGGTACCACATTTTTTAATTCAGTCCTCTTTTAATGGGCAGCACAATTGGGTCCATGTTCTTGCTATTATGAATAGTGCTGCAATAAACATGTGAACACATATCTTTTGGTAGATTGATTTGAGTTCCTCCAGTATATTCCCAGAAAGGGGATTGCTGGGTCATATGGAAGGTCAGTTTCTAGTTCTTTTGGAAATCATCAATCTGTTTTCCATGTAGGTTGAATTAATTTGCACTCCCACCAGCAGTGTGGAAGCATTCCCTTTCCTCTGCATTCTCTCCAGTATCTGTTGCTTTTTGTTTTATTTATGATGGCCATTCTTACTGGAGTTAGGTGATATTTCAACATGGTTTTGATTTGCAGTTCTCTGTTGATTAGTGAGGCTGAGGCTGAGCACCTTTCCATGTGTCTGTTTGCTGCCTGTATATCGTCTTTTGAGAAGTGTCTATTCATATTTTTGGCCCATTTTTTAATTGGGCTATTTTTTTTTCCTTTCATCACATATGAGTGCTTTGGAGATCCTGGATATTAGTCTTCATCAGATATACAGTTGGCAAAATATATGTTTCCATTCTGAAACTGCCTCCCCAATCTCTTGATGTTTTCTTTTGCTTTGCAGAAGTTTCTCAATTTGATGAGGTCCCACTTGTCTATCTTATTTCTTCTGGCATTTGTATCTGAGGTTGTGATCAGGAATTGTATATCTATTCCAATTTCCATAAGGGTGTCTCCTGCATTTTCTAAGATTCTTAAAGTTTGAAGTTTTGCATTTAGGTCTTTAATCCATTTGGAGTTGATTTTTTTACATGGTGAAAGGTAGGGCTCCTGTTTCATTCTTCTGCATGTGGTCAGTCAGTTTTCCCGGCATCATTTACTGAATAGGTTCTCCTCTTCCCAGCGGTTGTTATTAGAGGCTTTGTCAAAGATGAGTTGGTTGAGAAATTGAGGATTTACTTCCAGAATCTCTATTCTGTTCCATTGGTCTATATTCCTGTTCTTGTACCAATACAAACCTGTTTTGATTATTGTAGATTTGCAATAAAGTTTAAAGACTGGGAGTGTAATACCTCCTGCTTTGTTTCTTTTGCTGAGGATTGTTTTGGCTATTCACAGGTGTTTTTGTTTCCATATTAATTTCTGTATTGTTGTTTCCAGGTCTGAGAAGAATGATGATGGTAATTTAATTAGTATTGCATTGAATCTGTAGATTGCCTTTGGGAGGATGGACATCTTAACAAAGTTGGTTCTTCCAATTCATGAGCATGGAATATTTTCCATTTGTTTGTGTCATCTTTGATTTATTTGAGCAGTACTTTGTAGTTTTCATTGTATAGGGCTTTCACTTATCCCATTAGGAAGATGCCAAAGTATTTCATTTTGAGGGTGGCTACTGTGAATGAGATTATACTCTTTTTGGTTCTCTGTTTATTGTTGGTGTATAAAAGTGTGACTGTCTTTTGCACGTTGATTTTATATGCTGAGACTGCCAAAGTTCTGTATCAGTGCAAGAGAGTTTTTTACAGATTCCCTTGAATTTTCCAGGAATAGGAACATATCCACCACAAAGAAGGATAGTGTAACTTCCTGTTTTTCTGTTTGTATACCCCTGGCATCCTTCTCTTGTCTGATTGCTCTAGCTAGGACTTTCAACACTGTGTTGAACAGTAAGGGAAAGAGTGGGCAACCTTGTACTGGTTTTCAGAGAAAATGCTTCCATTTTTTGTCCTTTTAATAGTATGTTGTATGTGGGCTTATCATATAGTTTTTACTATTTTGAGGTTGTTCTCTCTATACCTAGGTGTTCAAGGTTTTTTTAACAATCAAGAATGGATGCTAAATTTTGTTGAAAACCTTTTCTACATCTAATAATATAATCGTGTGGTTCTTGTTTTCACATCTGTTGATGTGTTTAATCACATTTATGGTCTTCAAGATGTTAAACCAGTCTTGCATCTCAGAGATGAATCCTGTGTAGTCATGGTGAATAATTTTTGAGATGTATTGTTAGATTTGATTTGGTAGAATCTTGCTGAGAATTTTTGCACCTATGTTCATCCGGAATATTGGACTGTAGTATACTTTCTCTGTTGGATCTTTGCTGGTTTGGGTATTAATGTAATGTAAACTTCATAAAATGATTTGGGGACAGTTCCATTTTTCTCAACTGCCTGGAATACTTTCAGTAAGATTCATATCAGCTCCTCTTTATATGTTTTGTAGAATTCTACTGGAAAGCCATCTGGTCTAGGTCTTTGGTTCTGTAGGTAGTTTTCTTATGATTGAGTCAACATCTTGGGTTGTATTTAGTCTATTGAGGGTCTCTATTTCTTCTTGTTTCAACTTTGGAAGGTTGTGTGATGTCAGAAAGTCCACCATCTTGTTTAGGTCTTAGAATTTGCTTCCATACAGTTGTGCACAGTAATCTCTGATGATCTTTTGTATTTCTCAGGGTCAGTTGTGACTTGATGTTTTACATTTCTGATTGTGTTTATTTGGGCCTTTTTTCTCCTTTTCTTGGTAAAGATGGCTAGAGCTCCATCAGTCTTATTTATTCTTTCAATCAACTGGCTTTTTGTTTAGTTGATTTTTTTCTATGACATTTTTGTCTTCTATGTCCTGTATTTGGGCTTTTACATTGGTGATCTGGAGTCTTCTGCTGAAGTTAAGGTTTGTGTGGTTTTTGTCTTTCTAACTCCCTTAGGTGATTTGTTAGGTTGTTGACTTGTGATATTTCTATTTTCTTGATGTGTGTTTGTAGAGATATAAATTCCCCTCTTAATACTGATTTCATGGCATCTCAGAGGTTTTGGTCAGATATGTATTTATTTTCATTTGTTACAAGAATCTTTTAATTTGTGTTTTGATTTCTGTGTTGACCCAGGAGTTGTTCAGCAACATGCTGTTTAGTGCCCAGGTCTTTGTGTGTTTTGGGGGAATTTTATAGGTGGCAATATTTATTTTTATTCCACTGTGGTCTGAGAAGGTGCATGGTAGTATTTTGATCTTATGAAATTTGTTTATGCTTGATTTGTGTCTGAGGATGTGGTTGATCTTGGAGAATGTTTCATGTGATGATGAGTAGAATGTATATTTCATGGTAGTTGGGTGGAGTGTTCTATCTACTAAGTCCATTTGGTTAAGCGTCAAGTTAAAATTCTGGATCTCCTTATTAATTTTTTGCCTTGATTATCTATCTAGGCTTATTATTTGGGTACTTATGATAGTATTAATCATATGATAATTAATATGATAGTATTAGGGTAAATATCCTTTTCTAGTTTACTTAATAACTGCTTTATAATCTAGTTACTCCTGTGTTGGATGCATATACATTTAGGATGAATATTTCTTGTTGATGGATTGAACCTTTTATCATTATGCAATGTTCTTCTATATACTTTTAAATTTTTGACAGCTTAAAGGTTGCTTCTTCTGATACTAAAATCTTGACTCCCGAATTCTTTTGTTTTCCATTCACCTGAAAATTTGTTTTCCATCCTTTAACTTTGAGTCTGTGGGTGTCTTTGTAGTGAGATGTGTTTCCTGGAGGCAGTATATTGTTGGGTTGTATTTTTTTTTTTTTTTCTTAATCCAGTTTACCATTCTATGTCTTTTCAGTGATGCATTTACTACATTGACATTCAGGCTGATTATTGAAATGTGAGGGTTTCTCCTTGTCATGAGGTTTTTATAAGGCTGTTTTGTTTCCTTTTGCTTTTTGTGTTGATATAAGTATATGTTTTTAATTTTGCAGTCTTATGGTGTATTGTGTTGATTCTCTATGTTTCCCTGCATCATGGTTGTTTGTTCTTTCTTTTTTCTTTCTTTCTTTCTTTCTTTCTTTCTTTCTTTCTTTCTTTCTTTTTTCTTTATGTGCTTAATAACTTTTAATTCTCCATCACTGATGAAGCTGAGCTTGGCTGTATAGGAAATTTTTGGTTGAAGTTGTTTATTTTTGATGACTTTGAAAATTGGACTCCAGTCTTTTCTAGATTGTATTGTTTCTGCTGATAAGACTACTGCTATTCTGATTGATCTTCCTGGTAGGTAGTCTGACCTTTCTTTCTTTTTGCCTTTTGGAATTTTTTTATTTTATACCTACTTTGTGTAGTCAAATTATTGTGTGTCTAGGGGCTAGTCTTCTCATTTAATGTCTTGGAGGGTGTTCTCTGAATTTCTTGTGTTTGGATGTTTGCCTCTCTGGTGAGATAAGGAAAGTTTTCTTGAATAACTTCCTGGAATACTTGTTCCAAGGCAAGGTGTTCATTATTTCCCTCTCTTCTTCTGGTATTCTGATCAGATGTAAGCTCAGCCTCTTTATATTACTGCACATCTCTTGGAGGCATTGTTCTTTCTTTCTCAGTTTTCTTTTTATGCTTCTTAACAGACTTTTCTTTCCATGTTTTAGTTTTCAAGCTCTTTGATACTTTCTTCTGCTTGGCTGACTCTGCTTTCCATGCTTGTCTTCTTGTTATTTATTTCTGGATGAAGTTTTTCATGGCCAAAATCTCTGTAACAAATACTTTCAGTGATGCAGCTTGTCTTTCTTAAATCTTATTCACTTTTTCCATCTACTCCCTAATTCTTTTTGTATTCAGGGGCCAGTTGTTAGTGATTTCCATTGTTTGGGCTCTGAGATGTGATTTTTCAGGTGTTGCCTCTTTGGTATACTGGAAATTACCTGTGTTTTCCATTGACTTTTCCTCTTTTGTGACAGACTTCTTTTTTTCCCTCTCCAACTTTGCTATTCAGTAGTAGCTGGAAGGGCTTTCACTTCTGGTGTTTGCTCAGCTCTCTATTCTGCCCTGTTCAGAGACTCTGAGTTTGTTCTGTTTTGAAACAAGACACTGATCTCCTGGAGGAGGGGTGTCCTTCCTTGTCCTTTTCTGGTTGCAACTTTTGTCCCATGACTGGATCAGAGTATGAGTGGAGCACCTGAGACTCCTCACTCATTCTGTACTCTGAAGTTTGTGCTTTAGGAATATGCCCTCTGAGTTATGATCAATCCCTGAGTAGTAACCCACTGGTCATAGAGAGTGAGTCTGTTGCTCAATGATGAGCAAACCAGAGCACCTCACCACCCAGTTTTCAAGATTATGGTGGGGTGCCTGCTTCATCTTGTCCAGAGAGATTGCCTCTGGCTCCCTTGCTGCACTCCCTTTGCAGTCCTCACTGCCAGTGTCTAGTGGTCAGGCAGTCTAGAGGCATTGCAGAGGTCAGGCAGTCTGGCAATGGCTGTCACTCCTGGCAGTATCTCCCAGGTAAAAGGTTTGTTGGTTTTAGAAAATGGTGCTCTGCTTCTGTGTCTTAGGAGGCACTGGGGCCCAAGCAGGGTAGCTGCGTGCACCAGCTGCTTCACGAGGACCGCCTTGGCCACTTGCTCCCGAGTTCCCACTCAGTCAGCCAATCACGTGTCCACATAAAAAGAGACATGCATAAAAATTCATCCATACATTCACTCCCACAGGGATTCGTACAGTCCAACAGGCTCCACTTCCATCATTTTTCAATAATCAGAAGTAGAAGATTTCATTATACTTTTATTGTGGTTTTACCAAGAGTAAAAGTATAATTAATATCATGAAAATAGTTTAAATGCAGAGGGTTCCAGTTTACATTCACATCTTACACTACATGTTAAGGAAAATGAAGAAGGAAGATTGAAAGTAACTTCATGGAAAGCAAAAATTCTCATTATAATGACCTTAAATATGTGCATTTCCAAGAAATAACAACTACAAAATTGTTCCTCTTTTGGATTTAAAAAAAATCAGTGTATTATAGCATGATCAATCCAGTATGGGATTACAACCAATTAAGGAAGATTATTTTTGGTTGTGATACTAAGCTATACTATCATTTTATGAAGTATTCCTAATTATACATATCTTTCACACATATTTTAAAATTTCATCTCCAAAAAACTAGTGTCCTAACATCTCAATGACATAAGATTGAAAAGAATCTGGGCCACACTATGTATATAATAACTTCACTTAAATTTTCTATACTTTCAAAAGAAATAATATAATATTTTACTTCTTAACCAAACTAACTTAAAACATTTTGTGTTTATCTAAAAACTGGATTGAGTTCCTAAAAAAATTTTTTTAGGACAAAATTAGAGTTGCATGACATGGAGGTACTAAATATGTTTGCAAATTCTTGTATATAAGTGGAGTCTTAGTATTATTCCTTGGAATAAGAACTGGTCTTATCGACTTACTTATAATGAACAGAATGCCATTAAACAATAGGGCTTCTAGCAACCATAAAAGTGTTATCTCATGTTACTCACATCATGAATCCCAAATAATAATCAGTATGGCTTTTTCTTTTCTTTTTATTAATCAATATTTTTTATTTTTGTATTATGGGGTACAGTTAAGGATTAGGTATACAAATATATTTTGTTCTGGCACCCTTCTTGATAAGGGGTGTCTCCCCGTGCCCAGACAGATATTTACTACCATTAATCCCTCCTTCCTTTCCCTCCCTCCCACCCCATAGTTTCTCACCACTGTCAATTCTTTTCTTATAGTATTGTGATAGATGTTCAAGGTCCACTATATGACTGAGAACATGTGATACTCAGATCTTTGTTTCTGTGAGAGGTCACTCAGTATTATAGACTCTAGTTCCATCCAGGTTGCTGCGAAATTCATGATTTTGTTCTTTTGTATGGCTGCGTGGTATTCCACTGTGTATATGTGCCACATTTTTAAAATCCAGTCCTCTTTTGATGGGCAGCATGGTTGCTTTCAAGTTCTTGCTATTGTGAACAATGCTGCGATAAACATACGTGTGCAGGTATCTTTTCTACAGAGTGATTTGAGTTCTTCAGGGTATATTCCCAGTAGGGGGATTGCGGGGTTATATGGGAGGTTGATATTTAGAGCTTTTAGGAATCGCCACACTGCTTTCCACAGAGGTTGCACTAGTTTGCACTCCCACCAACAGTGTATAAGTGTTCCCTTTTCACCACAGCCACTCCAGAAACTGTTATTTTTTGAGTCATTGATAATTGCCATTCTGACTGGAGTTAAGTGGTATCTCAATGTGGTTTTGATTTGCATCTCCCTGATGATTAGTGAGGTCGAACATTTCTTCATGTGTCTGTTGGCAGCTCGCATGCCTCCCTTTGAGAAGTGTCTGTTCATATCTTTTGCCCACTTTATAATGGAATTGTTTGGTTTTTTCTTTTCAGCACATTTGAGTTCCTTGTAGATCCAAGATGTTAAGCCTTTGTTGGACCTGGTGTTGGCAAATATTTTTCCCAGTCTGTGGGCTGCTCCTTGCTCTCTTGATGGTTTCTTTGGCTTTGCAGAAGCTTGTCAGTTTAATGAGGTCCCACTTGTCTATTTTATCTCTTATGACCTGTGGGTTTTGGGTTTTGTTCAGGAATTGAATGCCAGTTCCAATTTCCATAAGGGTGTGTCCTGCATTTTCTAAGGTTCTTATGGTTTGAGGTTTTACATTTAGGTCTCTGATCATTTAGAGTTAATTTTTGTGTATGGGGATAGATAGGGGTCTTGTTTGAGTCTTCTGCATGTGGTCAGCCAGTTTTCCCAGCACCACTTACTGAATGGGTTCTCCTCTCCCCAATGGTGGATGGTGGAGACTTTGCTGAAGATGAGTTGGTTGAGAAATTGAGGTTTTACTTCTGGAATCTCAATTCTATTCCATTGGCGTATATGCCTGTTCCTGTACCAATACCAAGCTGTTTTGATTATTATAGCTCTATAGTAAAGTTTGAAGTCTGGTAGTGTGATACCTCCTGCTTTTTTTTTTTTGCTGAGGATTGTTCTGGCTATTCTTGGTCATTTGTGTTTCCATATGAATTCCTATATTGTTTTTTCTAGCTCTGAGAAGAATGTTGCTGGTAGCTTGATGGGTATTGAATTGAATCTGTAGATTGCCTTAGGTAGAATGGACATCTTTATAATGTTGATTCTTCCAATCCATGAGCATGGGATATTTTTCCACTTGTTTGTGTCATCCTTGATTTCTTTGAGCAATGTTTTGTACGTATACTTGGCCATAAATCAGGCATAAACAAATTTCAAAAGATTGAAATTTTGTCATGCACCTTCTCAGACCACAGTGGAATAAAAATAAACATCAACACCAACACCAACAAGCTCCCACCCAAACCCACAAAGACATGGAAACTAAACAGCATGATGCTAAACAACTCCTGAGTCAACAATGAAATCAAAACAGATATTAAAAGATACCTAGAAACAAATGAAAATGAAGAGATATCTTACCAAAAATCTCTGGGATGCCATGAAAGCTGTAGTAAGAGGGGAATTCATATCCCTACAAATACACATGAAGAAAATGGAAGGATCACAAATCAACAGCCGAACAAGTCACCTTAGGAAGCTGGAAAAGCAAGACCACCAAAATCCTAACTGCAGCAGAAGAATCCAGATCACCAAAATAAAAGCCCAAATCCGGGACATAGAAGACAAAAAGATAATACAAAAAATCAATGAAACAAAAAGCTGGTTCTTTGAAAGGATAAAAAAGATCGATGGTCCCTTAGCTAGTCTGACCAAGAAAAAAAGAGAAAACGCCCAAATAAATACAATCAGAAACACAAAAGATGATGTCATATCTGACCCCCCCAAAATACAAAAGATCATTAGAGACTACTATGTACACCTATATGGAAACAAACTGGAAAACCTTAAGGAAATGGAAGACTTTCTGATATCACACAACCTGCCAAAGTTGAAACAAGAAGAAATCGAGACCCTAAATAGACCAATAACAATCAAGAAAATTGACTATGTAATAAGAAAACTACCTACAAAAGAAAGCCCTGAACCACATGGCTTTCCAGCAGAATTCTATAACACATTTAAGGCGGAGCTGATATCAATCCTGCTGAAAGTATTCCTGGTGGAACTGAGAAAAATGGAACCCTCCACAAATCATTCCATGAAGCCAACATCACATTGATACCCAAGCCAGGTAAAGACCCAACAGAGAAAGAGAACTACTCACCAATATCCCTTATGAACATAGATGCCAAAATTCTCAACAAGTTCCCAGCAAACTTGATTCAACAACACATCTCAAAAAACATCCATTATGATCAAGTAGGCTTCATCCCTGGGATGCAAGGCTGGTTCCACATTCACAAGACGATAAATGTAATTAAATACATCAACAGATGTCAGAACAGAAGCCACATAATTATATCATTAGATGCAGAAAAAACTTTTGATAAAATCCAGCACCCCTTCCAGATAAAAACCCTCGAACACCTAGGCATATGTGGAACATACCTCAAATTAGTAAAAACCATCTACGAGAAACCCACAGCCAACATACTCCTGAACAGACAAAAATTGGAACCATTTCCCCTGAAAACTGGAACAAGAAAAGGATGCCCACTCTCTCCCCTCCTGTTCAGTATAGTATTGGAAGTCTTAACTGGAGCAATCACAAAAGAGAAGGCGATCAGGGGTATCCAAATAGGAAAAGAGGAAGTCAAGTTATCCCTCTTTGTTGATGACATGATTTTGTACTTGAAAACCCAAGAGAATCTGTCAAAAGCCTCCTTGCACTGATAAAGGACTTTGGCAAAATCTCAGGGTATAAAATAAATGTGCAAAAGACAATGGCATTTCTTTACACAATAATAAACAAACAGAAACCCAAATAAAAAACCACAATCCTATTCACAATAGCCAAAAGAAAAAAGAAAAAAAAAGAAATACCTTGGCATCTTCCTAACCAGAGATGTAAAGACCTTTACAGTATGGCTTTTTCTAATGAAACAGGCTATAAGTTGATTCATAAGAAATCCATAATTTTGTTTAAGGAATTGATACCATTTTGTTCTAAAAGGGATAGAGCAAGCATACCATGAAAAGAGGCAATTATATTCCCAAACATCCGTGGCCAGAGATAGACTGGAAAATCTACAATTTTGAAAATATGGCCAATGTTTTATTTTTTAAAAAGATTTAAAAAGGAAGAATGACTTAAAAAAGGGAACTACGAGCCAAAAGAGGGGAGATAAAAGCCATGAGATTTCCTACTACTCCTTGAAAGCAATTTTAAACCCTTATCAAAAGACTGGTAATATGTGCTAAATTGGATTTTAGAATCATCATGGACTAGTAATTGCTGTGATTTTTGTTATTTCTCATTTGAAAACAGTATGCATTTGTTGTATGGAAGAAACATAAGTTTTCTCTTTAGTTCACAGGCTTTCAGACAAAGATGAATCGTACTTAAGCAGCAGCACATACTTTACATGATTGGATTCTGGAACTTGAGCCTAAGTCTGATATTCAATAGGCAAAACTTGGGAAATCTTAGGAGAGAGTGAATGAATTTTTACAGATGGAATAAATGTAAATAATTTTTGGCCAGAGGAAGAAATTTAGTGGTATTTTTTGACACTACTCTTATGAAAGGGTGATATCTCATTTCAACTCCTCAAATCCAGGTCAATCTTATTAATTCACATTCAATGAATTGGTTGCTGCAAAAGGGATAGTGAATGACTTAACAAGCTAGGTCATAAAAGATGAGGGTTCTTCTCATTTTTTTCTCTCTGGGAATTCTTACTCTTGAAACCCAGACACAATGTTATAAGTAAAAAAGCAGACATGTTAAAAGACCTCATGAAAAGTCTTCAGTCACTGGCAAAGTACAGTTGTCAGCTAACAGTTAAGATTAACTATAAGGCATGAAAGTGAATGGATTTTTAGCTACTTCTATTCTTCAACCTTTGGTCCACCCTACTGATAAGATATGGATCAAAGAAAAGCCAATCTTACAGAATCTTGCTCCAATTGCTGATTCACGAACAAAATCTATCTTTCAGTTATTTTAAGATTCTCTGTTCTTGAATGGATTGTAATCCAGCAATAGATAACTTGAACATGATTCTGAAATTGTTGAATGAGGACAGAATGAGATGATTCAATCATCAACAAATATTTAATAAGCATCTACCATGGAAATAGCCTCTGTATTGAGCCTGAAAATATTTCTAGTTCATGCATTTAAATCCTGACTATAGTAATCCTCTACATGTCTCATACCCTCTCATTTCAAATTTCCTGAGATTACTATCATACAGTTTCGGCATAATCAATGTCAAATTAATTTTTCTTTATGCAGTTTCTAAGAAACAAAAGCCATTACAATAAAATATAATTCACTTTGTAAGATTACTTGAAAAGCCATGCCTGGAAATTCAGCTCTGAAATGCATTCATGCACACTGACCACAGAGTTCATTGACAATATACGTGTATTAATCCTTCAGGAAACTCTTAGAACACCGATGAAAGTACTTTGAATTCAATGAAAATGAAGATATTTAGGCAATCTGCTAAAGGAGAAGCTACATAACTCTGGGACCCTCAAAAGTGTTTTTCATTGCCCACAACCCATTAGAAAAACTTAATATACGATATAAACTCAAAGACCAAGAATGCAGCTGTGTGTAGTAAGACTCCCTAGCACTCCACCCAAATACTTAGCACCATGTTAAGAGTATTGAGGCAAAATAAATAAATAAATATCAATGGAAATAAGCCTAAGCACAGACCTTTGTGGTTTCTAAGTGACAGGAACCTCCCAGACTCACTAAGTCACCTACACTCATATACCATACTCCTCACCAAGACAAACGCATAGTAATAAGACAACGCAAAGTAAGAGTTTCAGAAATCTAAGGAGGGCTTGACTAGACAAAATCTCTAGTCTTGTTTTATTTTCTATAGTAGGGGTTCCCAACCCCTTACCACCCCCACCCTCCACAGCAGAAGGTGAGTGGTGGAGAGAGTGAGCTAAGATTCATCTGTATTTACAATCACTCCCCATTACTCACTTGCATTACTGCCTTAGCTCTGTCTTCTGTCAGATCAGTTGTGGCATTAGACTTTCATAGGAGCAGGAGCCCTACTATGAACCATGCATTGTGAGGGATCTATGTTGCATTCTCCTTTTGAGAATCTAATGCTTGATGATCTGATATGGAGCTCAGGTGGCAATGCTAGCGCTTAGTGCTGGGGAGTGACTGCCATTGCAGGTTAACATTAGCAGTGAGGCCGGGCTCGGTGGCTCAGCCTGTAATCCCGCGCTTTGGGAGGCTAAGGTGAGTGGATTGCCTAAGCCCGCGGGTTCGAGACCCGCCTGGGCAATTTGGTGAGACCTCATCTCTACAATAAATAAAAAATTAGCCGGACATGGTAGCGCACACCAGTAGTTCCAGCTACTTGGAAGACTGAGACAGAAGGATCGCCGGAGCTCAGCAGGTCGAGACTGTGGTGGCCAGGAGCAGTCACTGCACTCCAGTCTGGGCGACGGAGTAAGGATCCAACTCAAACAAACAAACAAACAAACAAAACAAAACATAAAAAACATTAGCAGTGAGGTTTGACTGCATATCTCCCCTCTCCCTCCCCTCCTCCCAGCCCCCACCCCATGGAAAAATTGTCTTCTACAAAACTTGTCCCTGATGCCAATAAGTTTGGGGACTGCTGGTCTGTAGTGTCTGTTCTGGCATTCAAATTAACCAAGGTAGTCAGGAACCATGTCCCCAAGTAACTTGCTCACAAACCTTCAACATAGACCATGTACATTTTTTCTCAATGGCACGCTTTTTAAATAATTGTATATATTTATGGGCTATAATGTGATATGTTGGTATATGCATACATTGTGGGATGATTTGATCAAACTAATTAACATATATACCACCTCACAGTCTTATCATTTTTTTGAAGTGAGAATATTTAAAATATATTCTTTTAGCAGTTTTTAAATATATAATACATTTTTACTGACTGTGATCATCATTCTGTGCAATAGAGCTGAACAACTTATTCTTCCTGTCTAAGAGAAACCTTATACCCTTTGTCAGTGTCTCCCCAACCATTGACTATATATCTCCCCTCTCCCTCCCCTCCTCCCAGCCCCCACCCCATGGAAAAATTGTCTTCCATTTTACTCTCTACTTCTCTAAGTTTGATGCTTTTAGATGACACATATAAGTGAAACCAACCATATACCTGATAAGGAGTTACTATTAAAAATATATAAATAAATCAAATAACTCAACAAGAAAACAAATAATCTAATTAAAAAATAGGCAAAGTATTTGAATACACACTTTTGAAAAAATACACAAATGGCCAACAGGTATATGAAGAAATGCTCAGCATTACTAAATGATGAAAATCACTATTCATTAGGGAAATACAAATTAAGATCACAATGATATATCACCTCATACCTGCTAGAGTGGCTTTTATTAAAAAGATGAAAGATCACAAGTATTAGTGGGGATTAAGAGGAAAGGGAACCATGATATACTGTTGATGAGAATGTAAATTAGTATATTGTGAAAAACAGTATGGAGGTTTCTTAGAAAACTAAAAATGTAATAGTATATGATCTAAGAATCCCACTTTTGGGTATATATCCAAAGTAATGGAAATCAATATGTCGAAGTGCACTCCCATGTTCATTGCAGCATTATTCACAATAGCCACAATCTGGAAACAACCTAAGAATTCATCAGTAAATGAAAGGCTAAAGTATGTGTGGTATATATAGCACAATGGAATATTATGTTATTCTTTTAAAAAGAGGAAATTTTGTCATTTGCAACAACATGAATGAATCGGGAGGACATTATGTTAAGTGAAATAAGTCAGACACAGAAATAGATGTGCTTTTTTTTGTTCTTCCTCATAATACCCATCATTCTTGTTTGTCTCATAGGATTATTCTTTTATCAATTACTCATTTCTCTTTAAAAGTTCCATACCTGCATAGATTGTGCACTTTAGTACACATTCGATGACAGTCTCCCTTATTGTAAATGGCATTATTTCAGAGAGGCTTCCAAGGAGATGTAGGAAAAAACTATGAGTTGCATCTCTCTCCAAATATAAAGCCATTTAAAATAATGTAAGGGCATAGTAAAAGGACCATAATTTTCCATACTTTTCATTTCATCAGTCAGAGAAGTGAGAAATCTGTAGGAAGAAGCTTATAGAGTAACTAGAATAAATGAAAACAAACAGTTTTTTATTTAGTTGCCTTACCAGTGTAACTTGGTATTGAACTTCTCCATGTGCTCACTTAATACTTGCATAAATCATTCATCAATTCAGAGAAAAAAGATTTGTAGAAAAAAAGAAGAATATTTTCAAAATTGCTGTTAAATATGTGATGTTAAACACAAATGTGTGCTTGCTGTAGAAAGTTAGTGCTCAAAAATATAGCAAAAAGGGACTGAGTTAAACATATATAGTCACACCTCTTAAAATTACAAATGAGTATAGTTCCTTCTTTCTTGGAGAGTAGTAGTACAGAAAATTGAGAGAAGCTTTGAGTATTGTCCTAATAAATCTTCTTTCACATAAATATATGAAACCATGAGATTATGACTGTATGCAATTAAAGTATACATCTCTATAGTATTGGTGGTGAAATTTTAAAGAGAAGAAATGAGAAATAAGTTAAGACATGTATAACTATTAGTCTCAAACACAAGAAAGTAGTAAGCGCAGGGCTCTGATTCAGAAAGCTGAATTTGACACTGGTAAACAGGTGAAATCAATAAAATTTCTGAAAGCTAAAGATGATGTGAGAATGGGAAAAAGTCCATTGGGAGATCACCTCACTGTCCAAGTAGTATGCCTGAGGAAACTGGTGATATTGTAAAGGAGTAGCTATTATGTCAAAACAGTATTTGACTTTAGATTTCAAAAATTATAATTGAAAACTCAAAATGTCACAGGACTAAACTTGAATCTGCCTAAGGGTAATTTGTAAAATCAGGAAGCTGGATGCAATAGTCAAAAATAAGAACATATAAGATATTTTCATTTGGGGAAGTCAGAGTGAAGGGCACATGATAATTCTGCAATGTTTTTGTAACTTCTGAGTATAAATTTATTTCAAAGGAAAGGATTTAAAAATGAGCATATAAAAGAAAAAATATAATAGGAAGAGATCCTATGGAATCTCTATATTGAGAGCGGAAGGAAGGAGGTGCACACACAAAAATTGGAAACAGAACAGAGAAGGTCAGACAGGTAGCTGAAGAACTATTTGACATTATTCCTTTGAACCAGCTGATATTAGTAATACATTTACTTGCGCTTATTTTCTTTACCCTGATATTTCTTTTTTCTTTCTTGACACTGACCCACATTCATTCAGTTGATGCACATTTGTCTCATGAAAGTATGTGGAAACAGAAAGCACAAGGAAAATATATCTGGGGGAAATATTCATATGTCATATTTTCTGTTCTGAGACGAAATGGTGTGTGTTTTTTTTTTTTTTTTTTTTTTGAGTTGGAGTCTCACTCTGTCGCCCAGACTAGAGTGCAGTGCCCGCTCCCGACCACCGCAGCCTCGACCTGCTGGGCTCCATCGATCCTTCCGCCACAGCCTTCCAAGTAGCCGGAATTACAGGCGTTTGCTACCACGCCCTGATTTTTTGTAGAGATGAGGTCTCGCTGCCCAGGCGGGTCTCGAACCCGCGGGCTCAGGCAATCCACTCACCTCAGCCTCCCAAAGGCGCGGGATTACAGGCTGAGCCACCGAGCCCGGCTTGGTGTGTGTTTTAATCTCTGACTGGTCTGGGAGATCTTGTTTCTTATCTCCTGGGAGAAGAGTGGAGAGATTAGAGAAGAAAGACAGAGAGGTCTTGGCTTCTAGAATTTATCCCACAGCACTATGTCCTGGATCACCAGAGTGATACTTGGGAGACTGAGAGCGGAATAGACATAGGAAAGAGAGTTACTCCACCCAAAGTGAATTTGCACAATGACCTGAAGTAACACAGTCTGCAAACTACATGAGGACTCAGGCACCCAGGTTGAGAAAGATATTACCTCTATCATTTCACAATGGCTATGGCACAAAATAAAACACACAATTGATGAAAACACACAGTAGCTCTTAAAATTTCCTTGCAAAAGTGACTCATGCCAATTCATCATATATATCCTTGGCCAAAACACATCATCAGTATATGCCTAAACTTCAAGGAGATAGATAAGTGCAACTTACTATTTGTTTGAAGGGTAAAGACCTAGACATACATCTAATAAATATAAAAAAAAGAGATGGGAAGAGCTTAATGGTTATGGATGTTCAATTACAGAATGATGTGTTCTTGCTTATTTTATCATTATTTTCAGATCTTGGTAGTCAAATCTTTCTAAAAAGAGTTACTAGAAATTGGAGAGAGACCAAAAGAATTTCACTTGAATTCAAACAAATAAAAAAGTCAGCATGCATTTTTTAACAATAGGAAGAAATACATAATCCCATATCAATGTTCCCCTGTGCTTTTATCTCTCAACTCTATGCTTGCCTAGTATGCCTTCGCTAGACCATCTTATTCTCAGTTTTACATGTGCTTAAGGGAGATAGACTATAAATTTCATGAAAAATTTTAATATGGGCCTTCTGCTGCGTTTCTTTTTCTAAGAAGCTTACTACAACAGTTTATACAAAATGTTCTGATCTAGTAAGAGTACAAAGGTCCCACAAACTAGTTTTGCTCACTTATAACAATCTAAATCCAAATTCAGGAAACAAATTTAGTGTGAAGAGGTTCTGTCTCTTTTCTGTTCAACCACATTTGTGCTGTCTAAACTTTGATCCTTTAATTTTTTGCCAAGGTCTTTCCACATGGCATTTAAAAAAAAAAAAAACTTTAAATGAATGCTTTATTTGTTCTCCAGAAAATGGCCTTAGTCTCCAATAATTACTTTGAAAAGATTTGGCTTGGGATGAAAGGTATAAGAGGTGGGTTTTATCCTGTAATACACTCCCTTCAAAGGTGCTTTTCATAGAGCAAATTTTTAAAAAATTCTTTAAAAAGTTATTTGACTCTTATTGTGCCTAAATAAAATTATCTCCAAAACTGTACTCCTTCTACCTATATGTATTTATATTAATAAGCACATCAAAATTTTAGATATAAATATGTATTGTTTATGAAATACATACAATCTACTTTATATTCAAATATTTCTGTAATATTCTATATCAGGGTGATGTGTTCAGAGGTACTATTCTACACATACATAATTAAGAATCAGTTGTTTTATATGCAGTACAAGACTTTATTAGACACTAATATAAGAATAAAAATGAAGAGCCTTCGGGTGTTCATCAAACACACTTAAGGCTACTATCCTTACTTATCAAATAGTAGGTACTTGCAAATGATAAATCTGTTCTGCCTATTTGATCTCAAGAAACAGCATTAACTTTTCTCGCCATGCAAAGAATGACAATCGTGATTGAAAGATTCCACCAGATAATTATTTCTGTTATTAACCTTCTATATGTTATTCCCAGCAGAAGAATTTTAAAGACTCTTGATTGGCAGACCTCTAATATCAGGCTAAAAAAAATAGTTTTTCTTAGGTCACAGTTTCATCATGAGTGTGGATCATAATCTATAAAAACATGTCTGAAGAAAATCTATATTTAGGGTCATATTTAAGACTGGAGAGTAAGAGAAAGAAAAGGAAACTTTTTACATTAAAATGTATATTCAAAAATCTTATCTTAAAGGGTGATGATATGGCTTCTCCCTCTGCAGCTTAAGATGTGTGAAGGTCTTTCATTTAGTGACTTGAATCTTGAAACTTGTCTGGAGTCTTTCTAGAATGACCTTATTTATATCTTATCATGCATTTTGGCACATAAAGAGCTCATCAAAGTAATTTTGGAATGATTTATCTTTTCAGAATTTTTAGACAGGGAATTACCCCAGAAATTAGTTTTTTTAGCCCTTACATGTATTATTAACTATACTTTAGATGCTGACAGCCTCTGCAGAAGCAATGTGCAGTTGTCCCCACCTACTCATATATACTGCTTTCGCCTATATGTACATACCTCTGATAAAGTTATATTTATACAGTGGGCACAGTAAAAGTTTAACAATTAGTAGTAAAATAAAACAAGTATAGCAAAATACTGTCATAAACATTGTGTAAATGTGGTCTGTCTCGCTCTTTCTTTCTCAAAATACCTAATTTTACTGTACTCATTCCCTTCTTGTGATGATGTGAGATGACACAATACTTACATGAGGAGAAGAAGTGGGGTGGATGACATAAGCATTGTGATGTAGCATTAGGTTACTGTTAACCTCCTGACAATATGACAGGGGAAAAAAATCAGTCATCTGCTTCAAGTGATCCTGATAATCGAGCCATGACAATGTGGATGGCTGAATGTTAGGGGCGAGTGGACAGATGATATTAATGACTGGGCATCCCGAATCATTGAAGGATGTTTTTGTTTTGTTTTTCTGTAAGCTTTTAAAAGAACATTGGAATTGGAAGTTGTTGTCTATTTCTTTTTAATTCACCAGTGTGTTGCTTGACAGCTTGTAATCCTTCTTTGATCGTATGAGTAACTTTAATGCTGTGTTGCACCCAAGGATGGAAATCCCTAATTTTTCCTTTATTGTCTGTGCAATTCAAAACACTTGGACAAATGTTGGTAATGACCCCACTTCTGGTTCTACTTAACCTTCTTCTGTATAGAGGAAGCTCTTTCTCTGTAGATAACTCAACAAGATCTCTTGTTAACACTTCCTGATGGTCTTCAATTTGTTCTCTCACATCATTGAGCGAGGGAAGCATGGGGGCAAATCCTTCTCCATCAACTTTTATTGCTGCATGAATGATTCTCCCTCCTTCTCCATCAACCTCCAGGAAGCCTGTAAAATTATTCAGGACTTCATTTCATATGCTCTTCCAGCATACGTTTAAAGTTTCTAGTTTTGATTAGTCCATTGCATCTTTAGTTCATGTTATTGGCCAGCAATAGTGAATGATTTCTAGTACGGCTTTATGCCCAGATTAGGGTCTGTATTAATTTCTGATCAGGCAGGCATATGAAACCTTAAAAGACTGAATAATTTTCTGGTCTAGGGGCTGAAGCAATGAAGTTGTATTTGTAGGTAAAAATACAAATTCATCATTTTTATTTTCATAGCAAACAGATTTAAATTCTTTCAAGCATTTTTAAACTTCTGATGGAGCACTGGGGGAACCTCTTCACCCATGCTTTCTAATTATATAGTCAGAGTCCAGGCAGATAATTTTTTGGGAGTATGTGGATATTTTTCTCTGTATGCTGTGCCTGGCTTTGTCATATGTCCTGCAGCATTGCCATATAGTACCGGAGTTAATCAGTCCTTTCCTGTTTTATGACTTGTTTCTTCTTTTGCCCTTTTGTGCAGGTTGGCTCTATGGGGTATTTTCTTCCAGAAGAGGCTGGCTTCATCATAATTAAAGACTTGCCTTGTTTAGTATATTTTCTCTTTAATTAACTTTCTCAACTTCAAATGTGGCAGCAGTTTCTTCATTGGCAGACTCAGCCTCCCCAGTAATTTTTATATTTTTCAGTTAAAACCTATTTCTCAATATGTGTGACCATTCCTTACTTACGGTGAATAGTTTAGTGTCCTTCACTTCAGAAGATTCCTTGCTGAAGTCTTTGTATATGCTCAATGCTTTCTGGTGCAACTGGAACACATATTCTGTTCATGTCTTCCACTCAAAACGTAATTCCTTTTCCATATTACTAAACACCTATCATCTACCCACTGTGGCCATAAATTTTGCAGTTTGAGGTACAACAGCAAAACTAACATGAATTTCCTTTCTCCTATTCACATTTTCATGAATAGAAGATTCATTGTTACCAAAGATTGTAGGAGCTTCAGCATACATTTACTTTTTCTTCTCTGATTAAGTATTCTCACATATTCTCTCATAGGAAGAACCTATAGCTTCACTTGGGAATACCCAAGTTGCCAGCATAGTTTTTTTTGCACTTTGGGACCATATTAAAGTGCAACTTTGAATGAGGAACTGTTATTGCTGCCCTTAATCAGACCAGAGCACCAGACCATGAGCAGTGGCCCAAGAATCTGTAAAACTGCGTCGATGGGGCCAACTGTTGATCAGAGCAACCAATACTAAGATGACCACTTAAAGTGCAACTACTTGTGCTGACCTTTGAATACTATCTCTAATAAAAGATATCTTTGCCAAGGTTGAAAAACAACCTTTAGGACTTTTTGGATTCTATGGATAACATATTCTGTATTTATTAAAGTCCAATTATACTGTTATTCACAAGTAGACCCACCTTGAATGACACCCCCTACAACAAAAGGTGAACTCCATTATATGTGATGGGGGTGATACTTTCTGTAAAGCATACACACTATCTTTACTGTTCACTTGGTTGCTACCAAGGACCCCATCAGGTACCCAAGTGGTCAAGGAGAGAGATGATCATCGCTATCACTTTTGCATCTGGCACAAGAAATTTAACCACCAGTGTAACAGTATTGAGAGGCCATGCCAAAGACCTAGGTATGGCTCTATCCTGAGAGCACTATTTGCTATCCTAAGTTTGTGGGGTCCTGCTTTCATGACACAGAATGGCTAGAAGGATCATGGTCCCATATCCTGTGAAGGTCTCTTTTTCTAGGAAAGACCATATGTGTTCAGCAATTGGCACTCTAATGGTAAGTATCTTGGGGCCAAGAAAGGCCATTGCTTTTGCCAAAAGTCCACGAACAACTTACAGCCATCATGAGTGGTCCCGATGCTCTACGGCTCATGGAAAGAGGCTACTAAACCTTTCCAGTAACGGATTCTCTGCAGGGTACTAATAGGAGGGCCCTGAATTTCCTTTGCAATTTGGAAAGATGGAAGAGCTTTTTGTTGTAGGGGGCACCATTCAAGGTAGCTGTGTTTGCAAGTAGCAATATACTTGGGCTTAAACAAATTCATGTTATGTTACCTACAGAATCCAAAAGGAAGGAAAAATGTTGGGCTTATTTTAATGTGTAGGTAATGAGAAGGCCAATTGATGTTACTGGACAGTGTTGGAGATAAACTGATTCTCAGGTTATTGAATAACTTTTTTTTTTTTTGAATTGGAGTCTCACTCCATCGCCCAGGCTGGAGTACAGTGGCACGCTCATGGCCACCCCAGCATCAACCTGCTGGGCTCAGGTAAGCCTTCCACCTCAGCCTTCCAAGTAGCCGGAACTGCAGGCACGCACTACCATGCCCGGCTAATTTTTTAATTTATTGTAGAGATGAGGTATTGCCAAGTTGCTCAGGCTGTTAGTGAACCCATGGGCTCAGGCAATTCTCTCACCTTGACCTCCCAAAGTGCTGGGATTACAGGCTTGAGCCACGTATCCAGTCATCAATTAACTTTTAACCATTTAAATGAGGTGTCAGGACTTATTATTGTATGTGGGGAAATGGTTCATTTCCATTTTGTGAGTTCATTTTTGAGTGTTTGTGTGTTTGAATGAGTCAAATGAATCTTCTCAGAGGAGAATATCAGCAATGCAAGTGTCATATCTGTGTTTCTGGAGAAATTTGGATGTGGTTAAGATCTTGTCTTCAATTAGAAAAGATAAGGTTGTTGGGGTACCCAGTGAATAACCAGGCAAAGGGTTGTTGACATAGGCAGTGAATCACTGAGCAGAATACATTAACCAATCTATGACTACAAATTATTTACCAGTTAGATGGAGTCCGTAATTTTAATAATATTGCATATAGGGACCTTAACAGATAAGACTGCAACATCAATAATTTATTAATTATTTACCACAAGGCACCACACACTCTTTCCAAGTTTAAAAACAGATCAACCAGTGGTCCCAGGTACTCAAGAGGCTGAGACTGGAGGATACCGTAAGCCTAGGAGTTAGAGCCAAGTCCAGGCAACATAGTGAGACTCTCTCTCTAAACCAAACAAACAACAAAAACAGGCCAAATAAGTAGGATAAATAGATCGCTGGGGGATAATCACCAGGTTTTTGGTGAAGATAGATAGTTTATAGTTCTTTGGTGATTTGAGTCTTTTATAACAGTTTTCAGCCCTTTAAGGCATTTTAAAATTTTACACTAGGATATAACCAAAGGAAAATGCCCCTGGGGGCCCATTTTGTCAAGTAAATTGTATTTGCCAAAGATTTAATTTTAATCTACTACTAATCGGATAAGAATATTCATGTTCACTTTAAGATTTTTTTTTTAAGGGCAATGGATGATATGATTGTGGAGCATTTAGGTGATACATCTAACAGTTCTAAGCTGAAGCATACTTGTTTATCTTCTGTTTTATACTCAGTACCTTCTCTAAGTTATAAAATAAATATCTTATTTAAATTTATTGGTATTCCCTGATATAATGCAAGTTGATTCCCTTGATTAAATTAAGTTCATAAAAACTTACCAATTAGTGTATTTAAGTACATGTCAAAATTATTTCAGAGCCTATGTTGTAGAAACACACATCCAATCAATTTATTTTTTGTGGTATGCTTTTGAAAGTACATTTTGGATTTCCAAATTATTTTCTACTTGTACACCTCCGTTTTGTTTGTTTTTCTTCTCATATCCAGGTGTTGTTTTATTTTGATTTTTAACTTTTAGTGGTTGCTTGATATACTTCAAGGAGGAATTCTTCTCTACCTTGCTTATATTTATAAGTTTCTTCCTCCTGAAATTCTCAAATAAGTATCATCAGATATAAGAGCTTTCTTTCTTTCTTTTTTTTTTTTTTTGAGTTGTGGTCTCACTCCATTGCCCAGGCTGGAGTGCAGTGGCATGCTCACAGCCACCCCAGTGTTCACTGCTGGACTCTGGTGATCCTTCCACCTCAGCCTTCCAAGTAACCGGAACTACAGGCAAACGCTACCATGCCCAGCTGATTTTTTATTTATTGTAGAGATGAGGTCTCACCAAGTTCCACGGACTGGTCTCAAACCCACGGGCTCAAGCAATCCACTCGCCTTGGCCTCCCAAAGTGCTGGGATTATAGGCTGAGCCACCAAGCCCAGCCGAACTCTCTTCATGACAAGTTTTGCACAGGTCTTAAGGGCCCATCTTAAGTCAGGTTTGAATTTACCTTTTGGTTGTGCCACAGGGGTGCCATGGATGCATCTAGAATTAAAGTTTATTTTTAAACAAAAACATAAGCAGATGTAGGAGTGAAGCCATTTTGTAGGATCCCTGTAAAGCATTTGCTTTTAGGAGTGCAACCTTGGCATATCATATGGTAACTGCTCTTAATCTACCTGAGCAACCACCAGATGGGTTTATATATGGAATAGAGTTAGAGTCTTTCCCCTGAGTCTTGTACAGGATAAGGTCAATGCCTGGTTGAGATATATGACCAGATATGAGTTGTTTCCCTGAGCTTACATTCAATCATAGCTTATGCCGGAATTTAGACACACAATTTAATCTGAGAAACACAATGTTCTGGGACAAGGTCTACAACACAGGGTCACTTTAACAAGGAACCTAATCATTCACTCTTGTCCCTAAATGCCAATCATTGATACTTCTGACTTAGGTTGGCTAAAGTAATAAAAAGGCTCAGTGGGATTCAGCCAATGCAGGAAAAAGCAGCACATTTCAAAGCCCCAGTTTGCAAGCAGGTAACAATACAACACTAGCCAGCGGGCAGCATAGTCATTGAATAAGCCAAAGCAACAGAAGAAAAATCACTGGTGGTGGTGGTCTTAGACATCCTTTTTGCTGTGCCAATGTTAGAATCCAGAGTAGAATGAACTTCAAATGTTTGGATTTTGACACTGATACACCACACATGCACCAAAAGGTTCTCAAAAATGTCTTACATAATAAGAGTGTCTGGGGGAAAACAGAATGACCTTTCAAGCTGGTATGAAAAAGGCTTGAGCCAGCAGGAAAGGAAAATGGATTGGCTTTTATGCAGTTTTGGGAATGAGACTGTGGTGAAGGTTCCCATGCACAGATTAAGAATTATGTGGTTTAATTTCCCACTGATTCCAAATAAGAGAATTGCCAGGTTTTCTTATTAACTTTCTCATTTGTGAGACAGAAAGGATGGGGTATTTGGGGGTTTGAAAAATGTTAGCAGTCAAACATCAAAAAAGGAGCCAGACTCTTTATTGCAACATTTCACCATGGAAGATATTTGAATGCCTAGTAAGAATATGAAAGATATCCAACATCATTAGTCTTTAGAGAAATAAAAATAAAAATCATAAGATACTTGTTAATACATATTAGAATATCAATAATATAAAAGGAACCCAATAACAAAGGTCATTGAAGAAAGGAAGAAATAGGAATACTTATACTTTGCTGATGGGGATGAGAAATGTTACAACCACTTTGGAAAACAGTTTGGCAGTTTCTTCAATAGTTAAACATAAATTTACAATGCGACCCAACAATTCCACTCTTAGGTACCTACACAAGAGAAATGAAAACCTGTAGCCACACAGATTTGCACATGCATGTTCTTATAAGCTTTACTTGTAAAGACCAAAAATTAGAAACAACCTAAATGTACACAACTGGTGAACGAATAGACTAAAAAAAGTGGTATATTCGTATAATGGAATGCTATTTAGCAGGGAAAAGGAATGGGCTACTGATACATGCTAGGGTGTAAATGAAACTCAAAATCGTACTGCATGAAAGAAGCTAGACATTAGATCACAGTTATATGATTTATGCATTTACAATGCCCAGAAAAGGCAAATCTATCAAATCAACATTAAATTAGTGGTAACCCACAGTGAGGAGTGGAGGTGGAACACATATTCACAGTAAATGGACATGAGTAATGTCCACACAATGGTTAGTGAAAATATTCCCAAACTAATTTATAGTAATTTCACAATTTGGTGAATTCATTTTAAAAAATCATCAATTAAGCTAAATAGGTGAATTATATGACGTGTGAAGTTCATCTTAATACAGTGATTTTTTTTTAAGGCTTTCATTGGTTTTAATATATCTTTTAGGTAACATAGCACTTATCTAAGTAAGAGATACCCAGTTTGAAAATTAGATTAGCAGTCATGTTTAGCTAGAGAGAAAGTTAAATTGTCTGCTTAAAGAATACAAAGAATTGTCTCTGGGTTATTTTAACATGACTGGTCTTTCATCTGATATAAATTATATTGTACTCATGCATTCTGGCAGCAGCAGGGTATTCTAAATCAATCATTTTTGCTTTCTTTAGTTATAAACAACCCCTTTCTTTAAAATGCACATGGAAGCCTAATATTTAAAACCTGGAAATAAACTAGTTGAACGAATGTGGACTAGTGTTGAGTTCTTTTTAGTCATGGATATCTTGTGCAGTTAGGTAGAAAAGTATTTAATTTAATCAATAATGAATATTAAATTAAATTAAATGTTCTACCAGTCATTATATGCGCTTACTATGTGTGAAATGCAATTTTTATAAATTTCAAGCAAAATTATTCGTATGTTTAAGATGTTTCCTATTGGTATATACGTTGCTTCATATGAAAGGAAGTTTTTCAAATTAAAATGAGTATTTTTTCTCTGATCAATTATGAGTAAATATATGTTGCTATTTAATGTAAATAGGCAAAGATAATTTTGATGAGCTCATTAAGAAGTTTGGCACATCTAAATAACACCAAATGGAAACAATAAATACAGCAATAATAATAATGATTCTGAATAACTTTATATCAATGACTGGAACAGAATTTGTAGTCAAAAATAATGTGCACATGGAAAAAAGGAGAAAGAAAGGAGAAAAAACATACTGAAGTTTAGTGAAAGTGTAACAAGAAAACTTCATGTGAAACAAAGAGCTAATTTCCAGTATAAATTCAAAGTCACTTTATACATACAACACTGAACTTATACTTACATTGAAAATTAGCATTTCACATTGAGGTAAATGTTTTTAATGAAATGCTTATCATCAGACACCATGCTCTAGACTTCAAATAAACATTGATTACGTCAAATCCTCAGAGAAAACTTGAGGTACTCACAAATATTATTTTCTTTGCATTTTAAAATAAGGAACCAAAGTAAAGTTCCCAATATCATACAGTTGAGAGGGTCTGAGCTGAGAGTGAAACCCAGTGTGTGACTGGAAAACCTCCCCTCCTCAACCCCATCCTTTACCCAGTGGATCACGGAAACCCCATCCTCCTCCCAGAGTCTGATGGGAAATTCCTTCCTCACCCAGGTGTCTCATGGGAAAACCAGCACTCTTCAATTCCAGTGTATGACAGGATGCCCCCCCCACCTCAACCGCACCCATCCCCCAGTGAATCATGGGAAACCACACCCTCCTCAGCCCCACCCTCCTTCCAGGGTATCACGGGAAACCCTCCCTTCCTCAGCGCCATCCTCCTCCCAGAGTGCCAAGGGAAGTCCTGGCCTCCTCAACTCTATCCTTGTGTCACGGGAAACCCCGCCCTCCACAACTCCACCCTCCTCCCGTTGTATCATGGGAAGGCCTGCCCTTCTCAACTCCACCCTCCTCCCAGCCTGTTATGGGAAACCTTACCCTCCACATCTCCATCCTCCTCCCAGTGTATCATGTGAAGTCCTGCTGGCCTCAACTCCACCTTCCTCCCAGGTTATCATGGGAAGACCTGTCCTCCTCAACTCCACCTTCCTACCACTGTGTCATGAGAAGCCCTGCCCTGCCCAATTCCATTCTCCCAGTGTATTCTGGGAAACTCTGCCTCACTTGGCTCCACCCTCTCCCAGTGTGTCATGGGAAACCCTACCCTCCACTACTCCACCCTCTTCCCTGTGTATCATGGAAAACCCTGTCCTCCTCAACTCCACCCTCTTCCCAGTGTATCACAGGAAGCCCTGCCCTCCTCAACCCCACCCTTGTGTCATGGGAAGCACTGCCCTCCTCAATTCCACCCTCCTTTCTGTGTATCATGGAAAACCCTGTCCTCCTCAACTCCACCCTCCTCCTAGGACATTATGGGAAATCCTGTCCTCCTCAACTCTACCCTTGTGTCATTGGAAGCCCTGCCCTCCTCATTTCTACCCTCTTCTCAGTGCATTATGGGAAACCCTGTCCTTCTCAACTCCACCCTCCTCCCTGTGTATCATAGGAAACTCTGTCCTCCTCAACTCCACCTTCCTCCCAGTGTATCATGTGAAGCTCTGCCCTCCTCAATCCTGCTATCTTCCCAGTGTATCATGGGAATCCCTGCCCTCCCTAACTCCACCCTTGTTCCAGTGTATCATGTGAAGCTCTGCTCTTAACCCCGCTATCTTCCCAGTGTGTCATGGGAAACCCTGCCCTCTTCAACTCTACCCTCCTTCTAGTGTGTCTTGGAAAGCCCTGCCCTCTAAAACTCCACTTTCCTCCCGGTGTATCATGTGAAGTCCTGCCTTCTTCAACTCCACTCTCCTCCCAGTATATCATGGGAAACCCTGTCCTCCTCAGTTCCACCCTCCTCCCAGTTACCATGGGAAAGCTCCCCCTCTTCAATCCCACTCTCCTTGAGGCCCCCTGTGTTTGGCAAGGCCTCGGGGCTCTGAGCCTAGGTAGGAAATCGTGAGTTACCCAGTGGGTGGCAAAGGTATTTCCAGCCTTTCTAGGGTCAAGAACATCTCCTGGGCCCACACACTTGGACCATTCATGCAGCCTTTCCAGGAAGGCAGAGCGGGACCAGGGTTGTGGACGTGAAAACATTTGGCAGCACTGGAGGCCAAGGTCGCTCCCCAGCTTCTGGCTGGCATGGGTCAGTGGCCTCCCGGAGGCGCATGTCATTCTGGGCACCCACCCAGGCTGTCCTGCTCCATGTGAGGACTCACACCGGCTTGGGTTCTTCAGGATGTGCTTGTTACCTGAGGGGACCCTGGTGCAGTGGGGATGCAAACTCTCTGTGGGGATCTCCAACATATTGGACACTTAATGAATAGAGATATTCGATTTGATGTTGTGTAGCCACCACAGCATAGTTATAAGATGTGTAACAACGAAAATAAGGATGAGTTGCTACTACTCCATTGCTAGTTTAATTTTCACAAAGGTGGGTGATCATTTGAATTCATCACTCAAGATGGGTTGATGAAATGTGATAAAGTATGTTTTTGGATTCTTCAATCAAGAAGGTGAATTTCAGCCTGGGCAACTTGGTGAGATCTTATCTCTATGATAAATTTAATTTTTTTTTTTTTTAGTCAGGTATGGTGGCCTGGGCCTGTGGTTCCAGCTATTTGGAAGGTTGAGGAGGGAGAAATGTCTGAGCCCACCAGGTCAAGGCTGTGGGGGCCATGAGCATGCCACTGCATTCCAGCCTGGGCGACAGAGCAAACTCTGACTTAAAAAAGAAAAAAACAAGTTGAACTGCACTTTTGGAATGACCTTATAGAAATGTTCCTGGGTACATTCTAGAAATCTCAAGATGGATTTTAGCTCCTGCCTTCACACCCTTGGCACAGTTTTGCTGCTGTGTGGGACAGGCAGAATTCTGAGTGATGGGAGACAGCATTGAAACTGAGGCCGATGTGAGCAAAGCAAAGCTCTAAATATGTGACTGAAGTCAAGAATACAGGTAAAGCAAAGACAAGCATTTTTAAAGTTTGTTTTGTTTTGTTTCTTCCCTTCCAAACAGAAGAAAAGTTTGACACTAAGAAAATTACATAAAGAAAATTGCATAATTCAAAGAATGTTTGCTCTTCAGATCATGAAAAATGATCTTAAATAGAAGCATACAGATGTAGAACAATAATAATATGTCAGTGGGCAAACATCTTTTTATGAAACAATGACAGTAGAGCCTAGTGTAAAACATTAATACATATGTTGAATATAAACAAATAACAAAAGTAATTCATCTTGATAGGCAGAAATGGAGGTTAAATGTTTGAAGGGTCTTGCTTTTTTTTTGAGAAGGGTAATTATATATTGGGACATTAAGGAATCATATGGAGCTCACTGTCTTTCAAGGATAAAATGTTGGAATTGAGAAAATATTAGAATTGCTGATGCAAAAATTTATGTTGTCATCTCTAGAATAGTCACATTTTGGGAAAAGGTGTAAAGGGTGTATAACATACTATAGAAGGAAATGATCAATACTTTAAAAAATCCTAACTCCAAAAAAAGAAAGAAGATTATGGTGGAGTAGTGATGAAATATGTGGAAAACTAATAATTTGATTTAAACACATATACAATGATGACATTCAAGTAGAAAGGGACTATAGGGTTTAATTAAACATGAAAACATTCAATTAATTATATGTAAACTCAAATTTGTGCTATTTACAATAGACATAGTCAAAATTTAATAATACAAAAAATTGCAAGTAAAATATGAAAATGAGTATGCTATGCATGAATTAAACAAAAAAGAAATGTGTCAAAGTATAAAGCACTAGTGGATATAAAGACAGTAACAATGAAAAGCTAAAAAAAAAAACACCTAGGAAGACAGATTGTAAATTTCTATGCATAGAAAAGCATAGACTCAAGATACATAAAACATTGACAACAAAAACTAAAACAACAAAAAGAAATTAACCCTCAGTCATAATAGGAAAATTTAATAAAGCACAAATCTTTATTTTTAACTTAGAGAAAACAAAAATGTAGTAAAGATATGTAAAATTGATACAATTACCAAAATTAGCTTATTTGAAGCATATGGAATAAAGCACTCAATAACTACAGAATATACAGTCTTTTTAGGTGCTAATGAAATTCTTTAAGATGATCATATATTTTATCCTAAACTGATGGATTGAAGTCATGCTGAATATTTTCTCTGACTACATTACTTAAGTTAAAGACCAGTAACCAGAAGCTACCTAGAAAATCTAACGTTTGAAAACTATGAAAACTGTTTGATAATTCATTGGAAAAATGAAAAGTCACAGTGGATGCAAAATACAACTAGAGCCATGCTTCAGTGGTAATATGTATTCTTAAATGCATCTGTTTGAAAACCAAGACAGAATTTCAAGAGATTTTTTTTTTAATCATTAAATTAAACTGAATGAAATACAGGAAAGAATTAAGAAAAATAATAAGTTGATGTAGAGGACAAAAATACAAGAAGATACAAAAAGTCATATGTTGAGTTTTTAAAAAATTTAATAAAATTGAAAAATTCCAAAATGAGATAGAGAATGCAGTGTGCATATATATACAATCAATAGCAAGACTGAAAAAGAAAAATCATGAGGACCCACAAAAATAAAATACTTTGTGAAAGGTTATTATGAACAATGTTATAATAAAGTTGAAAATTCAAAATTTATAAATTTCTTTAAAAGTACAATTTATCAAACTTGATTTTAAAATAAATAGAAAAAACCTAGAAAATATATAGGTATAAAAGAAATTGATCACAACCTGAAACCAGTATGATTATCATTGCTGAAATAAAAACAACATGGAAACAACTAATGACATCATAGGGGTGGACATATAAACATTATATAGAATTTACCTAACCTGATTAAGTTTTTAATCTGAACTCCAAAATTACAGAAAGCTTCAGACATTCAAGCAAAAAAAGTTGAAGTAATGAACCGGAGGTAATAACCCAGCCTAATATCAGACTGAATAATAAAATCCAAAACCTAGTCAAATCAAATTCATTGTTTAACTCAAAGGTGCCTTACAAGACAGTCTTATCTATGATAGCAAAATTCAGGGCTCTAAAACTTTTAAAAATTTTATGGTGCATATTTGGTAGTGCGTTATTATTATTATTTTATTTAAGTACTTTACAACAAAATGCATATTTGCTTCACATTTGTATATTAGGCACATTGCACATAATGTACAATATACTGACCTATAAACTTTTGTTCTAGCTATCAATAAGTACATTTTAAATACAATTATGAGTCATCTAAATTTCTCACAACTTTCTATTTGGAATTGTCAATTTAACTGGCAAAACTCATATAATACAATCTTTACCTATTTATTTTTAGATAAACAATAGTTTTTCAATGCTAGTTGTAGAACCTATGAAGAGATGAAATCTTTCCTGATAGAAAACATTTTCATTTTTAGAAATTCACAAACTTGAAACTTCCTTCTAATATACTGTTCTATGATTTGGGAAATCTTAGCCATATTTGTTAATCATACTCATGGCAAAAAGTGGTGAGTGTACTCATAGTAGCTACAAACAATAGAGGAAAATGAAATGATTATAGCCTGTTATATCTCTCAATCTTTTTGTACCAATCAAGCTTGAAAATTATGATGTCTCCATCAAAAGTCTGCTCAATAGTCAAGCTGTATTATATAAGATATGCTCCATTATATGCAAAAAAGGGGGAAAAAAAGCTAAAAATTGAGACTTTGACCTTTTAAAAATTCTGGTATAGTAATTCACAATATGTTATCAAACATAAGAATTTCAGTATTTTAGTATGTGTTTCAGATCCATTCAAATGGGCTGTTATATTTGCATATTCACATTGTATTTATCAGAGGATGCCTTTTCCTTTCTGTGTTGAAAAATGCTACAAAATTCTTTCCATATTTATTTCTGATTAATTGAGTTCATGATTAATTGAGTTCATATTTGCTTCACATTTGTATTATATGTAGTTCTGATATTTAGCTGTGGTTTTAACCTTACCCTTTTAGAGCCCTTCATAAGTAATTGTAACTTTCATCATTTTAGAAGAGTTTAACCTGTAATTTTTCAGAGAATGCATCAGTCTTTATTAGTGATTTAAGGAATAGCTTTTATAAGGGTGTTTTGGAATTATACAATTTGTATAAATGTTTGCCTATTTTATTTAACCACTAGACATCTATTCACCAAAAACCTCAGGCTTTGTTACTTATTATTACTGAGATAAGGTCTTACTTTGTCATCCAGACTGGAGTGCAGTGTGGCACAATCATGGCTTACCACAGCTTCCAACTCCCTAGCTCAGGTGATCCTCCTGCCTTAGTCTCCGAATAGCAGGGACTGCACACACATACCACCATATCCAATCAATTTCTTTGGTTTTTTTTGTAGATACAGGGTCTTGCTTTGCTCCCCAGGCTAGTCTCAAACTCCTGGCCTCAAGCAATTCTCCCACCTTGGCCTCCCAGTGTGTTAGGATTATAAGCGTGAGCCACCACACCTAGCCTACATATTTTTGTTGGTATAAATGGACCTCAGTTTATGAATCCTACAAATTATATCTCATGAAGTAAATACTCTAGAATGTAGAGTTTTTCTAAATGTGTCCCAGAAAGAGAAAAATTTTACTTAGTAATTTGTATAGACACATTTGTGCAATATGAAACAAAAAAGAACGTTTTACTTATAGTTCATTCATTTATGACTCTTGCTATTGCTTTGTGCGGGTCCAAGATTCTGACCTATATAATCTTTCTTCTGACAGAAGTCTCATTCATCATTTTTTATAGGGTAAGTATGTTGGCAGTAAATTCCTTCTCAGTTATTATTTGCTTGAGAAACCTTTTTTTCTTCATTTTTGAAGGACCTAAAATTCTGATTTAATAGGTTTTTTTCCCCTCCTTTTTAAACAATTTTAACATGTCACCTTGTTGCTATGGCTTATGTGGTTTCTGATGAAAAGTCTTCTCTAATTCTTAATCTTTTGCCTTTGTAAATGCGTCATTATCACCATTCCCTAACTGCCTTCACAAATGAAGAGGTCCTTCAAAAATGAAGAAAAAAAGGTTTCTCAAGCAAATAAGAGAATCTAGAATGGATTGTTTCCTCTTCTGACTCCATTGTGGATTTTATTATCTGAAGAAGATATTCTGACTTAAATCTGGAGATTATTATTATTATTATTTTACTTTAGATCTCAAATTGTACTAGTATTAGCAAATACCTGATCATTTGTTACTACCTGTTTTTAGAAGATAGAATTCTTATAAGAGATGATCTTTGGTTCCCTCTCTGTAGTTATCAGCACTCCAGAATAGATTGTGGGTTGTGATACTGGAAAGCAAAGGACACAACCTGGAGCATCTCAGGAATGTTCTCACAGCCTTTGTGTGTCATTTAGGCTGATGTAATAAAGGCCACATGCAGGATGGAGTGAGACCTGGGATCCTTCCTCAAAGGTGATCATCTTTCTTTGTGATCTGTTCCCAGCAATGGTTTAGGTAGGGAACATTAAATGCAATGTAAGGCTTGCTCTCCCAGAATAGTGGACTATGGGATGGGGTTAGGACAGGAAAACAATGGTGATGCAATAAAGGAGCCTTGATCAAACATGAACAATTTAATTAGAAAAACATAGAAAGCATTTGAAAATTTTAATTAAAATAATAACTCTTTGAACTTGTATATATTTGATTGTTTATCTTGTGTTTGAAGAGGTAAGTTTTTTGAGGGGAGGTTGAAAATTACATAGACAGGATTTTAATGAAAAAACAAAGTCTACCTGCTTCTTCCCTACACTTGAGAACTTCACTGGTTTATTTAGCATTGCTGAAAAGAATCTAGCAGTTAGGTATATTTTTCCATGGAAATTTATGAAATTAAAGTTAATAGCAATTTAATATTACACGAATTTATCATCTTAGTTTTTCCAAGCATATGCTACAGCACTGATACATCAATCTCAAGTAACTTTATAGATTCATTATTTATAGGTACTCCATTTTACTATTTCAACATAATAAATACTAACCAAAAAAGACGATCAGAACAAATAGTTTGCCTTTTTATACCCAAGCAATTGCTATATACCAATTTTGAAAAAAAATTACCAACATGTAATGTATATTTAGAAAACCAGATAATACTTTTTATCTATTAGTTAATATGATGTACTTCACTAATATTCCATGATAACTGGTTAAGTTTTGGATGAATAATTTTGGCAAGCATATTGATTAGTATTTAAGTTTGACAGTTTGAACTTTCATTTTTTAGAAATTATTATTTCCCATTTGAGTTATACATATTCACAGATAATTAGATCATGCCTAATATTCCCCTTCAATATTTGGCATTATATTGTTTTGCACTCTATAAGTACCAGGGATTATGTTATAAAGAAAACAGAGTAGGTAGTCAAGGCAAACATGAGAATAAGCCTTGGCTGATACATAATTATCTTTGCCTTCTAAGTTTTTACCTAGGCTTTCTCAAACTTACTTTTCTGTTTAAATTTTAAATAATATCTATTTCAAAGTGGCTTCAGAAGATTAAATTAAGTAATATATTTTAAGAATAAAGGGCTTAGTACATAAACACAAAAATATGTTTTCCTCCCTCAATTTTATGCTGCCTATTAAACTATACTCCTAAGATATATTTTCTGTCTTTTTGCCTCCATATTATCCTTCACTTTTTGCTTATTCATTTATTAATTTGTTTATTTAACAATTATATCTTGAACATTATTGGAAGCTTGGGGCATATAATCATAAATGAGAAACAGAAATGTAAGTCTGTGGTAGGTCAGATTGTGATAAGAGATAAAGACATAAAAAACTGAAGGAGTTAGCTGAAGGAGAGGAGGAAGGCAATACGTGAATGCCACATATTTGAGGCAGTAACCTGCAATTGGAGATATCAAGAGGGCTAGCATAACTGGAGTTGAATGAGTGGAATGAGTGTCTACTAGGATAGCAGGTAGCTGGGGCTGTGTCACGTAGGGTCTGCAATAACTTATTTAACAAACTCTTACTTGGGGCATAACGCTAGACTTGTCCGAGACTGAATTAAGGACTGTGAAAACACTGGTGCTTTCATTGGGTGTGCGCTTACAAGATAAAAATCATAATTATCACAGAAAACAGAAGTGTTTTGATAGAGGAATTAAAGAAGTGAGGAAAAAGAACCCCATATATGAAATGAAGCTATTACTGAATTGGAAAAATTTATTTTGACTTGAGCACAGGAGTGTTTTTCAGGCACTTTCTTACAGAAATTATTTGTTCCCACTGCCCTTGTTATAGTATTAAGTTCTTAGAGACCATCTCACCTCAAAACTTAATGTCAAGTGTATTTCATGATATTTTGATGAACTTGTTGTCTTGTTATAAATGCTTTGATGTGTAACATTCTGTCTATCTAGTTTTGATCTGGGAAATTTGTATATAATTCATATATATAACTTCAAGTTGCAGCCTTTTCCATGAATATAAAACGGACTTATATTTTAGAGGTTAGCTTTGATCACTTTTGGTTTTTTACTGAAAGGCAAACTTTAAGGACATTAACAAGAGATGTTTTACTGCTCTATAAGTCAGATGGCTGAACACTTTCATGAAGGACTTTTTCTGTGCATATCTCATATTCATATGATATTGAAACAAATAGTCAACATTCATAAATAAGCATAGGGGATGTATTTCCTCCACACCCATGCTAGGACACTTGGCATTCCTAGGCAGCCACCAAATAGGACATGTGACAATTCAGAAATTTGGAAGACTTAATTTCTTTTTGGATGAACTTAGACCAATAAGAAAGAAAGTCAGAAGGAAGCCAAGATGATAAATTCCCTCTTTTCTTTACCTTTCTCTTTCTTTCTTTCTTTCTTTCTTTCTTTCTTTCTTTCTTTCTTTCTTTCTTTCTTTCTTTCTTTCTTTCTTTTTCTTTCTTTCTTTCTTTCTTTCTCGTTCTCTCTTTCTCTCCTCTGTTTCCCCCAGTTATCCTTATTTCTTATCATGAACTGACTTGCTATAGGTTTACATTTGTGTTTATCACTCTATTATCTATTCCAGAAATTTGTTAAATAAGTAAATGAATGATTGAAAGGTAGATGGGAATATGAAAGCAAAAAGAGAGAGGGTTTCTCTTAAGAGTATATTTTACTATGCAATAATATTCTTGAGGAAAAGAACATTTTTTTGTACCAACGTACTTATGATTCATGTGGAGAAAACACGGACCCTAGAATAGTTTTCCCATGTACTGTGTTTTAAGATATCCTTTATGGCTGAGTTATTAAACCAGTCAAGCAAATTCCGGTGTTTCTTTGGGGCTCATTGCACCTTGTGAGGAGTTATTTCTTGCCTTGTTTCTAATTTCATTCACTCTCTCTGCTCTGAGATTGTACCTCTCAAAACAGAATCACCAGCTAATCCTTGTATTAGGCTTTTCATTATTGGTAACACAGGCGATGGAAATTTTCACTATGGGTGGTCCTTAAAAGAAGGGATTCAGATGGAATTTTTGACTTTTACTTTCCACTTGTCTGAAAATAGTATCATTAGTATGCTATTTCTTTACAGATTTCTTAAGCTTTCACCTGTGGTTAATTTGGGTGAGATATAGGTGGAAGAAAGGGTATTGGGAGACTAAATAAATCCAGCAGTGAAGCAGTATGAAAGCACTGTAACTTTAAAACTGTGAAAGCAGCAGAGCTTGGTGGCTCAGCCTGTAATCCTGCACCTTTGGGAAGCTGAAGTGAGTGGATTGCCTGGGCCCACGGGTTCAAGACCCGCCTGGGCAGGCGAGACCTCATCTCTACAATAAATCAAATAAATAAATAAATAAATAAATAAATAAATAAATAAATAAAACTGAAAGAAAAGGATAAGCTCAGAGCTTTTGGCCAAACCCGAAGACTAGGAGACTTCTATGGCACAGCTGGGGAAGAACTTTATTTTCTTCAGTATGAAACTGTAATCCTGCACCTTTGGGAAGCTGAAGTGAGTGGATTGCCTGGGCCCACGGGTTCAAGACCCGCCTGGGCAGGCGAGACCTCATCTCTACAATAAATCAAATAAATAAATAAATAAATAAATAAATAAATAAATAAATAAAACTGAAAGAAAAGGATAAGCTCAGAGCTTTTGGCCAAACCCGAAGACTAGGAGACCTCTATGGCACAGCTGGGGAAGAACTTTATTTTCTTCAGTATGAAACTGTGCCTATGATTTGATTTTATGGGTGGCAGAGGTGAAAAGGACATTGATTCACTCTCAAGTTAGGAATGAATGGACCTTGCACAACCCACAGAATGGGTATATTGGCTAGTGCCGGAATGTATTGAACACACACATTTCCCTGAATCTTACTATTAGGTAGAAACAGTCTCTTCCTCATGGCCAGAAAAGAGCCTCCCCATCTGTGGATCCCCATATAATGTACTCGGATGAGGAAATGCCTACAAAGTGATGCTGCTTCTCCTCAGAACTTTCCTGCTGAGCACCAACTTGATAACAAAACAGGCTTAAGTACAATATGCAAGTACAAGTTCTGGTTTAGAAAGCAACAGCCTATATGTCCAAGGACTTGCAGGACTTGGCCAATATGTACTGGTAAAATTTGAAAATGTAAACAGTGGCATATTTATATAAGCTGAGCTAAAGTGGCATTATAGTGTATAAGGCTAGATAGAGGAAAATCAATTAACATGAGTCATGTTCCTTGTGACAAGATTCCATGTTTTGTCAAGGACTATTAAAGTTGGTCTTAATAGGAAAGGACTATGCTGGTCTTAATAGTCCTCTAATGTTAGAAATAATAATGATGATGATAATAATAATAGTAATTGTGAGGCTGTCAAGCTGAGATGGCTCTTATACTTTAGGTTGCTATATAAGCAAGTCAAAGCCCAATATAAACAGTAAGATAAAATGCAAGACTTTACCAGTTAGAAATCACCAACTAACCTTTAACTAGGGCCTTCCCACTCAAATCAATTGAATATATTTTCTCTTTGGTTCCATGAACACCTTATAAAAGTTTCTCTCTTGCACAAACCCCCTCCTCACTGGAGCATTCAACTGGTGCAACCTGATTCATGAATCACTGTCTGCTTAAATAAACTTAAAAAAAATTTTTTTTAAATGTGCCTAAGTGTATCTTTCAACAACAGAATGGCTCCTTGAAACCTGGATTCAGAGATGGTCCACATAAACAGAGCAAGTATGCTGGAACTTCTTTGGCATAGTCTTGTAAAAGTAGATGGAAACTCTGGAGTAGATTTACTACCTGGACATTTTTCTCAGGACATACTAGGGGACATTTTCTATTTTAAGGTAACAAGGAATTCTTCAGTGAGACATGAATTGATTGTATGGGATGCTTCTATTAACCTGGATGCCCAATATCAATGGGAATGATAAAGATTATATGATCCCAGAATAGCAGAAGCAATATGGTAGAATTTTATTTTCAGATGCATAGTGTACATCATTATCATAATGAGCAGAAAAACTGGAATGACTTTCGAGATTCCATTATTTGCAGGAATTTATGGTGTTTGCTAATAAATCAAAATGTTTCTGGGGTGCAGCAAATAAACAGTCACCTAGAACAGTCCTTGTATTCCACAATAATTTTTTTAAAAATCAACATCAGTGAGAAAAGGCCTGACGTCAGCTTCTACTGTGGGAAACCATTGCCCCTCATCTACATTTACAAATCTTAATTAGTTTAGTGATCCAGAGTACGTTGAAGAGGAGACTGGGACCCCTTAAGGAAATACCTTGAATGTCACCAAGTATATGCAGTACATGTTACTTTCAACTCTTCTTAAGGAGACACAGAGTCCTTCAGAGGGACAAATATGGACTTATAAAGACATAGAAATGACACATTTCATAGAATACCAAGTGCAACTATAATTCTCTAGTCTTCTGTCTCGTTTTGAGCTTATGGAGGCCAGTTGGTAATTGTAGTTTTTATTTGAGTTCATTTTATAGCTCATCCAAATGTATCTGCAGACTTAGTTTATAGTTTTTTTCTCTGTTTTCAAATGTATAATTAGAATGAATATTATTAGCAGTTGACATAAAATTACATTTATTCTCTGATCTGAGTAGAGTCATTATAGTAAGAAAGTTCACATGCAAGTCCCTTATACTGTTCCTCCCTCCCCATATAATCAAGTGAGCCCAAAAGGAATAATAACATGTTCTGAAAACATTTTGGGGACTAACACCCTCAATCAAAGACTTGGTAAATGCAAGGATAACGGTACCTAACACATCACCAGTGAATGTCCCTCCTTAGTGTCTGCAAAAATATGTGGATCATAGTGGGGAAAGATGAACTATGCAATTAACCAGGTGGTGCTATCAGTCACAGTTGCTGCACTGGAGATACATTTGACCCTTCAGTAATACAAGTTTGAACTGTGCAGGTCCATGTATATGCAGATTTTTAAAAATAAATATATGGGAAAATTTTGGGAAATGTGACACAGTTTTAAAAAATTCACAGATTAGCTCGGCTCAGTGGCTCAGCCTGTAATCCTGTGTCTTGGGAGGCTGAGGTGAGTGGATTGCCTGAGCCCGTGGGTTCGAGACCCGCTTGGGCCACTTGGTGAGACCTCATCTCTACAATAAATCAAAAAATTGGTCGGGTGTGGTAGCGCACGCCTGTAGTTCCAGCTACTTGGAAGGCTGAGGCGGAAGGATCGCCGGAGCCCAGCAGGTCGAGGCTGCGGTGGCCGGGAGCGGCCACTGCACTCCAGTCTGGGCGACAGAGTGAGACTCCAACTCAAAAAATAAAAAAATAAAAATAAATAAAAATAAAAAATTCACAGATAAAAGATATAGGCTAGAAATATCAAAAAATTAAGAAAAAAGTGTGTCATGAACTTATAAATATATATAGGTACTAATCTATTTTATACTTTGCTACCATGAAATGCACGTCTTTTATAAGAAATTTAAATTTATCACAGTCTCTACGTGGTGTCATTCACAGTTAAGAGAAATGCAAACAAAGATGAAGATGCAGTATTAAATCATAACTGCATAGTATTCACTACAGTATATACTGTACTACTGCAGTAATTTTGTAGCTACCTCTTTTTGCTATTGGGGTGAGCTCAAGTGTTCCAAGTATCCACTTAAGATGCTAATCGCATCTGTGTAAGGATTTTATCTCTCCAGTATATTGCTTTTTGCAGTATAAAGTGACCTCTTAAGGTTCCTGAGGATTATTCATTGTGTTTAGTGCAATATTGTAAACCTTAAATAACACCATAGGACCCATATGAAATGCTACTAGAGATGCTGGAAGTGCTCCCAAGAAGCAGAGGAAAATTATGACATTACAAAAAAAAGTCAAATTGTTTGATATGTACTATAGATTGAGGAGTCTGCAACTGTGCATGCCACTATTTCAGACAGGTGATTCAGAAGACATAAACAGAAGACATAAACCTATCATATTGACACACATAATATAGTACTGTGAATGCATTTTTTATTTTTAATGATTTTCTTAACACTTTTTCTCTCTAGCTTTCTTTATTATAGAGTGAGAACTTGTGGTACAATAGCACAAGGGAAGGATTGGCAGTCACAGGACACTGCCAGAAGAGGAATGAACAAGGTAGGGGCGTGTAATGACTCAAAAGGTACCTGATTCTAAACCAGAGGGAGTGAGGATCAGTTGGAGGCCCCAACTTTACCTGCAAATACGTTCTTTATGTACCTAATCTTGACTTGGACCCCGCATCCTTATAATAAAATAAAAGTATTTAGTACATGTAATATATAAAACATGTGTTAATGAGCTGTTTACATTATCAGTAAGAATTCCATCAATAATAGGATGTTAATAATTAAGTTTTGGGAGAGTCAGAAGTGATATGCAGATTTTTGACTGCTAGGAAGTCAACACCCCAACTGCCGCGTTGCTCAAGGGTCAACTGGATTGTGTTATGGTAACAGATCCATACAGCCTCTAGTACTTGATATAAAACTATTGACTTGTGGACTGCTTGCCTCTGGAAATCTCATCAGTAGGAAGGAGCAAAAATTCTTCAACTTTATGTAGAAAATACAGCAGTACCCCTTCACTATTTTGCTTTAGGACTCAAATTACTAAAACCAGGAATGAAGGATAGGACATTACTACCAAACTTGCAGAAATAAAAAAGATTATCAGATGATATAGTGAACAATATTAGCAAACCAAATCCAGAAACATATACAAATAATTATACCCATGACCATATGAGATCTAACTTACAGACAAATGGCAACGTCTTTCTATCTTTGAATTCGGAAATGTAATAATACATCTTTAAATTTTGAAGTATAATTTGCCAAATACAGGATCTTTTGTTGACAATGTTTTTTTTTTCAGGACTTTGAATGTGCCATCTCATTACCTTCAGACCTCCATGGTTCTGATGAGAATCTAGCTCTTAATATTATTGATGATTAGTTGTGTTTGATGAGTCACCTCTCTCGCTGATTTGAAGATTCTCTCTCTTTTTGACTGTCACTGGTATGATTATGTTGTAAGTGTAGACATTCTTTGACTTTATTCTATTTGGAGTTCTTGGATGTGTGAATTAATGTTTTTTCATTAAATTTGGGTGTTTTCAATTATTTTTTTCAAATATTCATTTTGTCTCCTTCTTTTTTCTCTTCTCCTTTGGAACGCTCATTCTGTGCATATAGGTAATTTTAATGGTATCTCACTGATCTCTGAGAATCAGTTGATTTTTCTTCTTTCTTTTATTTCTTATCTCTTTAGATTGGATGATTTCAGACGACATCTTAAACTTCACTGTGTTTTTCTTTCATCCATTCAAATTTTCTGTGGAGCTCTTTCAATGAAATTTCCATTCTAGTTATTATATTTTTTAATTCCATGATTTCTACTTGGTTCTATTTTATAATTTCTTCCTATTTATTGACAGTCTGCATTTAGGAGACATTATTCTAATATTTTTCTTGTTTTTCAGACACAGTTTCCTCTAATTATTCAAACAATTGACATGGTTGATTTGCTCTTTGTTTATTAAATCAAACATATTTGCCTTCTCAGGAATAGTTTCCTTTGATACCTTTTTCTGCTGAGTAGAAGCCATATGTATTAGCTTGAGTTGTCATAAAAGAATACCATAGACTAGGTGAAGTTTAAAAAACAGAAGTTTGTTTTCTCATCATTCTGGAAGCTGGAAATCTGAGATCAGGGTTTCAACATAGTTGGCTTCTGGTAAAAGGGTTCTCCTTCTGGCTTGCAGATGGCTGCCTTCTTGCTGTGATCTCACAGGTGCAGCGAGAGCTCTGGTGTTTCTTCCTCTGCTGAAAAGGATACCAGTCCTATTGAATCAAAGCTCTACCTTTATGACCTCATTTAACTTAATCACATCCTTAAAGGCTTTCTAATATGGTCACCTGGGAGGTTAAGGCTTCCACATATGAATTTTGGGATGATGCAGTTCAGCTCATAACACCACACGTTCATGTTTCTTTTCAGGTCGCCTATTCTGGAACTTTAAACAATAAAGTGCTACAACTAAAGAAATCAGATAACTGCCCATTTCCAGGATATTTCATTATTGCTTTTATTTTGTTGCTTGTTTAATGATGTTAGTGAAAATTCTTTCTTGTGTGTGGGTACTGTAGTATTTTCTTGGGTAAGTGGTTATTTATTGCTTAGACTGAGATATGCTTAAGATTCTGGAACCAATAAGACTGTCAGTCTTTGCTGAGTGGCTTCATGTGAATGTTGTAACATATCTTCAACACTTAGGCAGGCAATTGACACCTCTTCAAAAGCTTTAAATCCCTGTTTTTTTTTCTAATTAATATACAACGATTGTGCATATTTATGTGGTATTTTGATATATGCATACAATATGTAATAATCAAATCAGAGTATTTATGATATCTATCACCTCAAACATTTACTACTTATTTTTGTTGGGAACATTTCAAGTCTTTTAGATATTTTAAAATTTTATGATAAATTGTTGTTAATTATTGTCATCCTACTGTGCTATCAAATACTATACCTTATTCATTCTATTTAACTGCATACTTGTACCCACTAAACAACCTTTCTCTATCCCCCACCCCACCCAGTCGCTGATGACCATCATTCTGCTTTTTTCCTCCATGAGATCCACTTTTATAACTCTGACTTTTGAGTGGGAACACATAATATTTCTGTTTTATGTGCCTGGCCTATTTCATTTATAATGATCTCCAGTTCCATTCACATTGCTACAAATGACAGGAATTAATTCTTTGTTATGGCTGAATAGTACTTCATTGTATGTATATACCATATTTCTTTAATCATGTATTCATTGATGGACACTTGGGTTGACTTTATATCTTCATTATTGTGAGTAGTGATATAAAAAGCATTGATTATCAGGCATCCCATTGATACACTGATTTTCTTTCATTTGGATAAATATCCAGTAACATAATTTCTGGATCATATGGTAGCTCTATTTTTAATATATTGAGAAACTCCTTTACTGTTTTTCATATGGCTGTACTAATTTATATTCCCACCAATGTTGCATAGGAATTCCCTTTTCTCCTCATCCTTACCAGCATCTGTCATTTAAAAAAAAATAATAGTTATTCTAACTGAGGTAAGATGTTATATCTCATTCTGGTTTTGATTTGCATTTCCCAGATGATTAGTGATGTTGAACACTTTTTCATATACATGTTGGCCATAGGAATCTCTTTTCTTAAGAAATGTATGTTCAGATCTTTTACCCACTTTTTAATGGGATTATCTGGAGGTTTTGCTACCAAGGTTTTTTTAAAAATATATTCTGGATATTCATTCTTTATCAGATAATTTGCAATTTTTTTTTATCAAGCTACATGTTGTTTCTTCACTTTGTTGATTATTTTCTGTGTGGAAACTTTTTGAGCAGAAAATATTTAGCTTAATATAGTCTTATTTGTCTATTTTATTTTATTTGTGCTTGTGCTTTTGAAGTTTTAGTCATAAAATTCTTGCTTGGTCCAATGTCCTGAAGTATTTGTCCTCTTTTTATTTTTCTTGCAGTTCTATAATTTCAGGTCTTATATTTAAATCTTCAATCCATTTAAGTTGATTTTTACATATGGTGTGAGAAAAGGGTCTAGTTTCATTATTTTGCCTAAGTATGTTCCATTTTCCCACCACCATTTATTGAAGAAGTGTCCTTTTCCCGGTATATGTTCTTGGCAGCTTTGTGGAGAATCAGTTGTCTATAAATATGCGGATTCACTCTGTGTTTAATATTCTATTCCATTGATTAATGTGTCCATTTTATACCAATACCATGCTATTTTTATCCATACAACTGTGCCGTATACTTTGAAGTCAGGTAGCGTGATGCCTATAGCTTTGTTCTATTGTTCAAGATAGTTTTAGCTATTTGGAGTCTTCCATAGCTTTAAATAAATTTTAGGATGTTTTACCATTTCTATGAAAAAATGACATTGGTATTTGCACAGGGACTACATCATATTTGTAAATTGTTTTGGATAGTATGGTAATTTTGACAGTATTACTTGTTATGATCTATGAGCATAAGATAGTTTTTCATTGTGTTCTCTTCAATTTCTTCCATCAGTATTTTGTTTCATTGTAGAGATTTTTTACTTCTTTAGTTAAATGTATTCTAAGGTATTCTCTTTTTCTTGTATTATTATAAATTGTATTGTCATTTTCATTTCTTTTTCACTCGAACTCTGGAAAATTCAGATTTCTACACCACTGTTTATCAGAAGTTGTTCTTATTAATGTGATTAATTCACATTTTAAATTAAATGATAAGCCGGGCTTGATGGCTCAGCCTGTAATCCTGCGCCTTTGGGAGGCTGAGGTGAGTGGATTGCCTGAGCCCGTGGGTTCGAAACCCGCCTGGGCAGCGAGACTTCATCTCTACAATAAATAAAAAAATCAGCCGGGTGTGGTAGCACGCGCCTGTGATTCCGACTACTCCGAAGGCTGAGGCGGAAGGGTCGCCGGAGCCCAGCGGGTCGAGGCTGCGGTGGCCGGGAGCGGCCACTGCACTCCAGTCTGGGCAACAGAGTGAGACTCCAACTCAAAAAAAAATTAATTAATTAAAAAAATAAATTAATTAAATGATAGAATTTCATCCCTCATCTAATGTGTCTTCTCCAGCAACATGTGACAAATTGATTATTACCTTTTCTTTGAAATATTGTTTTTCCTTGAATTCTAGGACACTCCTAACGCTTTCCATTCTACTTATTGCCTAATCATTCTAACTATTTTGTTTTTAATTCTTTCTTTAAAAATCTCATTCAAAATTATGGATTCAAATACTACCCATCAGTGACCACTTTATATTCACCATCTTCCTAGTTTCTGTTAATTTTATGCTTTTATATCTGCCCTGGTAGAATATGCCAGACATATCTTGTTCACAACAACCTAATAATGTGCTGGTTTCACCTTGGTCTCTTGCCTCCGTTTTCATCCTTCTCTTTGAGAAGAGTCTTTCTCCTGGGAGTAAACTTTTTAAATTCAGACCAATCAGTCCAAGTCTACACACTCACCTCTCTTGCTTCTTGGAGTTTTATGTTCCAAGTTACAAAAGACCTGCCTTAATCACCTAGGCCCAGGGGCCAGTCCACTTGGGATAGCTCCTCTGCTTCAGATCCTGCTAAAATTATTAAAGTCAGTCCATTATAAGCCTGTTTACCTTGTTTCACTTGTTCCTTCCCATGGAAAGCACAAAAGGGCTCTTGAATGCAGTTATTCTTCACCATCTATCTCATGTCACCCCAGTGCTTTTGCATGTAACTCCTCATGGCATGACATGTACTCCCATGCCTAGAATCTGTATCATAAATTCTGTTTCCAGTGACAATCATCTCCTGATCTGTTGGCCTTACCAGACCTAAATAATGATAAATCTTATTGAAACCGATTCCTAAATCTATTCTGAGAGTCTGGGACTTTTATCTGAACTGCAGATTTTTATATGTACTGATATTAAATGTTTTCAGTATTGGATATCGATTACTAGTCAAAGATACTCCCCCTAAAACACCTGGTATTTCCCTCAGATCTACTCTATTTCTTTTCTTTAGTAAGTCAAAACTTGGCACTCCTTTGTTCTAATTTCACAGGCCGAACACTTTGAATTTGTTTTTGACCCGTTTCTTTCATTCTCCCACCAAAGTCAATAAATTGCATCGGTCAGTTCCTTCAAAATATATTTAGAATTCAACCACTTTTTACCACTTACACTTCTACTAGCTTGGTCCAAATCCCTATTATCTCTGAGTAGTTTCTTGTCTATTAGTCTTCTTTCAGTGTTTGCCTTTGTGCATAATAGTTTTACACTGAACAGAGAAATTCAAGTGATCCTTTTAAGATGTATTAAGTTATGTCACTACTTTGCTATAAAACCTCTATTGACTTCCCATCTCATTTCTAATAAGGCCTAAGAACCCTAGACTATTTGTGTCTTCTTCCTATATCTGTCTCCTCTTCTACCATTCTTGATTTTTCTGTAATCACAGTTCTCTCTTTTCTGTTCTCAAAAATATAAGCCTACTTCCACCTCAAAGTGTTGTACTTGCTTTTTCTTCATCCTGAAGTTCTTTTTCTAGATAAAATTTCAGGAAATTATCTTCTTACTTCCTTTAGATTTTGCTCAAATCATCTTTTTTAACTAAATCTTTTCCTGGTTATTCTAATTAAAATTGAGTCCTCCACCCCAACTCCCAACTTTCTGTGGTTTCTTTGGTTTCTTTTTTTTCCATACGGTGTATCACATTTAATATTATTTTATTATCACTGTAGTTATTGTTGTTGTTGTTATTTTTGGTATTTCTTTTCCTACTGAACTATAAGTTCCATGAAGGTGATGATCTTTTGTCTGTTTATTCACTGTCTTCTTTCAAAGTTTGATCAATTTCTAATATAAAGAAGGTATTAATAAACATTTGTTGAACAGATAAGGTTTTTGAGGTCCACAATTAGACACCATTAGATGGTGGTAATATCTCTCACCTGAGAAATTCTTTTCATGGGTTTTAAGTTTAGCAACTTCAGTTCAAATTTCTGTTTTTCCAAACACTAATTAAATGATAAAAAACTATTGTTTCCACTAGAGCAAACATCCTTAGCAATGTTCAAATAAACAGAAATAATCTATATATAGCACCTATCATACTGTCTGGCTCATTATAGATATTAAATGCGTGACAGCCAGTAATAATTTTACTTTTACAGTAATTTCCACAATCAAACATTATTTGTTTCTGTTTTTCACGTCATTCTTTATTTTATGAAGTTTCTCAATTATTGATCAGTTTGTCATCCACCGAATTAGTTTAATTTAACAATTTCAGTGATAAAATCTTGGCAGACAAGAAATATGTGATAGTTTTATAGTGATTTTGTTTCCAAATGCTTTTTATAACAACTATTTTTCTTATGTTTCATTGCCTACTATAACCTTTTTTTCTCCTAGACTGCCAAGGAACTGTCGCCAGTACATCATTATTTAAAACAGACTTTGTTCTTTACTTGTTTAAAGAAATATGTTCTTAATTTTCCTCTTGAGACTGCACAAGTAAATATAAGCTTATCTCATTTATATCATTGACTAATAGTTATTACAAACATCTAGATTCATGAAATTAAAGTCATGTTTCAGGCCCTGCCAATGTTATTTCTTTTATTTTTCTCTTGAATTTTAGGCATTGATGTAATCCTCTTTTCATTGTCACAAATTTAAAGGAAGATAATTAAATGAGCAGTCTCTTTTTTCAGATTTTAATTTAATGGCATCGTAGAGAATGTCATTTAATTTTACCAACTGACAGGTTTAAAATGTTACTGAAAACAAGATGTGTGAATAGAAATATTTTTAAATGTCATGCTATGCACATTGAGTACTTGACCTCATTTATATTTGTCTCCCATCTAATATAGATAAGGAACATCTGGTATTTGGTATTTTGCATATAAAATCATATATGTTCTTGTCAGAGCCAAGTATATCCATCTACCTCTGATGTTAAAAAATAAAATCTCCTCATTTTCTTGCAAATGTTCTTCATATAAGTTCCAGTATGATTATTTCACTCTCACCTTTGTCCATCCAGACCATAACAATATGGAAATGAATCATTAAAATATATTTGTAGTGGCATGAAAAAAAGAGTCTGAATTAAAATGTAAGAAATTTAAAAGCACAGAGATTTGTGTTTCCTAATTATTATGCTCAAGTAATCTGCATTTAAGGCCTTGAATTTAGTTGGCTAGAGAAGAGATAGTAAATTACAAATCAAAAGAGGTAGCATGAATAGGGCATGGAAACCACTAATGAACAACTAATTCCCTTTAAATGTTGTCAAGATAGAGGCTACAATTCTACCTTTAAGTAGGATTACATTCTCAACCCACATTGGTTATTGGAACAACAGAAAATGAAGTCAGTGAAATTTCTCCAGTTTGTCTAGTGATGGTGCATAAAGTGCACAGAAGAATTAAACAAATTTAATTATTTACATATAAGGGATGCCTTGGGACATCAGGGTTTAATTCTCTAGAGAAAGTTGAGTGAGAAAATAAGTATTTAAGTAAGAAACTTTCAGCTCTACTTCTTATCAAGTCTCTCTTTGAAGACGGTCCCATTTACTGTATACTTTATGATAATGTTCTGGGGGAACTTATGCTCTTTAAAGTGGGGCATATTGAACAATAGTTCAATGAAATTTCTGAACAGCATTTTAAATTGAGATCTTTAAAGACAGTCAAAGAGATCATCATAAGGTTCTTGGATTTTTTTAATACAAATTTAAGTAAAAGCACACAGTGTTTCATTGTGCTTCGCTTTGTTGCACTTTGCAGATACTCAATTTTTTACATATTGAAAGTTTGTGGCAACTTTGTTACCAGCAAGTCTATTGACACCATTTTTTTCTCTTTTTTTCTTTCTTTCTTTTTTGAATTGGAGTCTCACTCTGTCAACCAGGATGTAGGGCAGTGGCATGCTCACAGCCACCACAGCCTCAACCTCCTGGACTTCTGTGATCCTTCCTCCTCAGCCTTCCAAGTAGCTGGAACTACAGGAGTGCACTACCATGCCAGACTAATTTTTGATTTATTGCAGGGACGAGGTCTCGCCAAGATGCCTGGGTGGGTCTCGAACCTGCAGTCTCAGACAATCCTCTCACCTCGGCCTCCCAAAGTGCTGCGATTACAGTCTGAGCCATCGAGCCTGGCTGACGCCATTTTTCTAACAGCATGTGCTCACTTCATGTCTCTGTGCCACATTTTTGTAATCTTCATGATATTTTAGACTTTTTAAATTATAAACATATTGTTATGGTGATCTGTGATCAGTAGTCTTTGATGTTTCCAGTGAATTGTTTTAGGGACCCATGAACCCTGCCCACAGAGTATGACAAACTTCGTTATGGCAATAATTATTTCCTGTGGTTCTGACTTCTACCTGACTGACAGCTTCCCCATACTGCTTTCTCTCTTTGGGCCACTCTATTCTTTGAAACACAACAATATTGAAATTAGACCAATTATTAACTCAACAGTACCCTCTAAGTGTTCAGTGACAAAAGTAACAGGTCTCTAACTTTAACTCAAAAGTCAGAAGTTAATAAGAATTATTTGGCTTAGTGAGAGAAGCTAAGACCAACTGAAATCTAGGCCTCTATACCAAACAGTTTATCAAGCTGTGAGGGCAAAGGAAAAGTTCTTAAATAAAATTAAAAGTGCTATTCCAGTCAACACACGAATGATTTAAAAATAAGTTAACAGTCTTATTGCTGACATAGAGAAAGTTTCAGTGATCTAGACAGAAAGTCAAACCAACCATAACATTTCCTTGAGACAAAGCCTATTCCTAATTCTCTTCAATTCTGTGAAGGCTGACAGAGGAGCAGAAGCTACAGAAGAAAAGTTTGAAGCTAATAGGGGTTGGTTTATGAGGTTTAGGAAAAGTTGTCTCTATAGCACAAAGTGAAGCAGCAAGTACTAAATGGAGAAGCTACAGCAAGTCATCCAGACTTAGGTGAGGTTATTCATGAAGGTAGTTACACTAAACAGCGATTTTCAGTGCAGACAAAACAACCTTATATTGGAAAAAGTTGCCATCTAGGATTTTTGTAGTTTTAGAGGGAAGGTCAATGCCCAGTTTCAAAAATTCAGAGGGCAGGTTGGCTGTCTTGTTGGAGCTAACGCTGCAGGCAATTTTAAATTGAAGCCAATGCTCACTTACCATTCCCCAAATCTTAGGACCCTTAGGAGTTATTGCTAAATCAATTCTACCTGTGGTGTATAAATGCAACAAGGCCTGGATGATAATACATGTTTACAGAATGGTTTACTGAAATTTTAAGCCCACTGTTGATATCTGCTACTCAGACGAAAGTATTCCTTTCAAAATATGACTGCTTATTGACAGTCCACCTGGTCACTCCAGAGCTCTGATGTACAAGGAGATTAATGTTCTTTTCATGTCTGCTAACACAAAATTCATTCTACAGCCCATGGATCAAAGAGAAATTTTGATTTTTAGTTCTTATTATTTATGAAATACATTTTATAATGCTATAGCTGCCATACAATAGTGATTCCTCTAATGGATCTGGGCAAAGTAAATTGAAAATCTTCTGAAAAGGGTTCACCATTACAGATGCAATTACTTGACTGGACTTAGAGTCCATAATACTGAGTGATCTATCACAGAAACAAAGATCTGAACACCACATGTCTTCACTCATAAGTGGACCCTGAACAATTATCATAATGCAATAATAAAGGGATTGGCAGTAGTGCGAAATTGCCAGGGGAGGGGAGAATGGAATTGGCAGTAGTGGGAAACTGCTTGGGAGGGTGGGATCGGCAGTAGTGGGAAACTGCCAGGGGAGGGGCGTGAGATTGGCAGTAGTGGGAAACTGTCGGGGGTGGGAGGGATTGGCAATAGTGGGAAACTGCCAGGGGAGTAGGGTCACACCTCATCAACAAGGGTACTCGCATAATGAATATTTGTATACCTAAATCTGCATTGTACCCCAAATCTTTAAAATAAGAAATTAAAATATATAAATACATGAAAAATAAAACAAATAATAAGTAAACAAACACTTGTGATTCAGGGAAAGAGGTCAAAACATCAACATTAACAGCAGTCTGAAAGAAGTTGATTTGAACCCTTATGAAGAATTCTAGGGGTTCAAGACTTCAGTGGAGGAGGTAACTACAGATGCGGTGGATACAGCAAGAGAACTAGAATTGGAAGTGAAGCCGGAACATGTTGTAGTTTCATGATAGAACTTGAATGAATGAAGAGCTACTTCTTATGAATGAACAAAGAAAGTGGTTTCTTGAGAGGGGATCTACTCCTGGTGAAGATACTGTGAACATTGTTGAAATAAGAATGAAGGATTTAGAATATGACATCAACCTCGTTGAAACACAGTGGCAAGGTTTGAGAGGATTGACTCCAATTTTGAAGAAACCACTACTGTAGGTAAACACTATCAAATAGCATTGCATGTTACAGAAAAAAAATTTAGTGAGAGGAAGAGTCAATGGATAAAACATATTTCATTGTTGTCTTATTATAAGAAATTGCCATAACACCCCAACCTTCAGCAACCAACACCCCTTATAAACATATAACCATATACCCCTTGTAAACATAACTTGAAAAGAATTTTAAACATCATTTTTGTATAAAAACGTTGTTAGTGCATCTAGCTTGCACATGTACCACTTTATTATTCTGTGAGCACGCTTGGATGGGAGAATTTGGCATGCTCAGAAAAGATATCACAGCTAAAGGGGGCTGGAAGGATCTTTTAAAAAAAAATCTCTTGGGGACACTGAATATCCTGTATGATCAGTCAGTAGCCATCAACAACCAGGCAAGAATCTGCACCAGCAAAAAATTATGACTCACTGAAGGGTCAGATACTCATTAGCATTTTTAGCAGTAAAATATTTTGAAATCAAGGTATGTACATTGTTTTGCAGGCATAATGCTATTGCACACTTAAAAGACTAAATATAGTGTCAACATAACTTTCATATGTGTGAGGAAACCAAAAAAAAATTGTGCGGCTTGTTTTATTGCAGTATTCACTTTATTGTGGTGGTCTGGAACCACATCTGCCATATCTTCGAGTTATTTCTGTATTAAGTTTATTTTCAGTAAAACCCTATAGTTTGCAGACAAACTAATTGTTGGGCCTTAATAAGTAAAGGAACAGGAGACATGGCTCCCTGATATTACATTTGCTGCACAAGCACCCACACTCACCCCAATACCCCTCACCCACACACACATACACACGTGAAGTATGCAGGTTAAACATTCCTAATCTGAAAAATGTGAAATTCAATATGCTCCAAAATTTGAAACATTTGAAGCACCAACATCACACCACAAGTTAACACAAGTGCACAACATACAGACTATATTCAGTGGCCCCAAGGGATTAAAAAAAAAAAGAGACCCTTCCTTCAAGCTATGTTTACAAGGGATGTATGAAGAATAAGTGAATTTCGTGTTAGATTTGAGTCCATTTCCAAGATCTCTCATTATATGTCTGCAACTATTCCAAAATCTAAAGGAAAAAAATCCAAAATCTGAAACACATTTGTTCCCAAGCATTTCAGATAAGGGAAACTCAACCTGCACGAGTTAACAGAATTCAGAAATTAAACTGAATCCATTATTTGTGCAGGTGGCTCAGATTTTATTAACAGGGGTCTGGAACGGAGCTTGGGTTTGTGTTTTGACAAACTTGTAAGGTGATAGAAGCACTGCTTCCCCCATCTCTGAAATATCTGGAGATGTCTAAAGCTGTGTTTTATAGACTCTTTGCTTTTTGGCACAAAATACAGAAGTAACTATTTCCATATTGTGGTTATTATTTTTGGTTTGATCACAAAGGAATACTTATTTTCAGAAATTTTAGCCAAAACCACCTCTTGTCTTCAGTTTTAAAGAAACTGACACATTTTAGAAACTCTGTCAGGATGTTTATAACCTTATTTTTCTATCAAATATATAACCGAATAGGCTATAAAACTATTTTTATGATAACACCCTTCTTGATTACATTCAATCTAATAATAACCAGGCATCATTCAATCAGTATTCAATTTCAAAATAGTGTTAAGCACCAGGTTTTCCTGGCAGTAGCATCACATTTAATATACAATGTTATAGATTTATCTAATTTTTCTACATTCTCAAACACAGAAAAAGCTCAAACTGAGTTTCCATGAAGCAATTACTGACTTCTTTAAATTTATCTGATAGGTTGTGAAATTCTGTTATTCTCAAAGATGTGGAATAAAATGTACTATGTATTTATATTCTAATGTAAGTTCTCCTATATGTCAAATAAATATTATATCTATTTTCAGATATTTATGTCATCATTACATAGTGAATATTCATTTTCCAGATACTACTATATGTGCAACAGTGATTGTTTGTTCTTATACTTGTGACCTTAGAGTTTAATTAAAAACATGAGAATATAGTTATTTACAATGTAATTCCTTAAAAGCCTAGCCATATCTTTCCTCAAAACATTAAACACTAAAATAATAATCAGTATTAGAGGCTAGCAAGTGACATCATAAAAGAACAAAAGTGAAAAATGGTAGAAAATGCTGCCCCAAAACAGGCCACTTTCAATAAAGATTACTTTTAGCTAAAGGCACTTGAGCTAAAATAACAAGAGATGCAAGAAAGGCATTTTAATCTTCCCCTTTTTTTCTTGAAAATAGGAGATAAAAACTCAGCCCTGGGAAAGATGTCCTCCCTGTATCAGGAGAAGAGGTACATTCTTTGATGGTGAGGCATAGCTTAGTGAATTGTGAAAACAGACATTTATAAAATAATTCTTATTTTCCTTTAGCTTCTCCACATAATTTACTTTTACAGTCACCTTTCTTTGTTCAGACTAGTACAAAAACATATGTCTTATCACTTCTTTGAGTCTTTGTTTTCTTATGAGGTCTCTTGTCTTGTGTCATATAAAACATACTAAATGTATATGACTTCTCCCTTTAATCTGTTTTGTGTCCATTTAATTCTGAGGCCCAGACAGAACCCTAAGAGGGTGAAGGCAAAATTTCACCTCCTTTACACAAATTTAATTGCTAAATTAGTGCTGTAGATAAGTAAGACACTTCAGTTGATTTTTGGATCGAATAAATAAATGTTAAATTGAAATCATGAAAACTCAGTAATGAAATGAGCCAGAAAGGTCACACAGATTAAGTAAGATTTAACTTGAATATTTAACTCAGTATGAAATTTAAATAGGCAAGAAATAAGAGAAAATCATTCAGGAACAAGAAAGAGCAAAAAAAAAAATGTTGGTTTTTGTTTGTTTTAGCAGAGGAAAATGTCCTCTCAAAGGACTCGTTGGAACTATTTGCAAAGCATCTTAGAACAGGGTTACAGCGTTTTTTGATTTTCAGATTCAGAATCTGAATTATATCCTGGAAACAATAAAATTAAGATCATGAGTCACAATACTCCAAATATGTTGAGCCCTTTCTCAGTTTCTAGTACTGAATGCTTTGTGTATATAGATTTAATTAATTCTTACAACTAGTCTACAAGGAAGATATTGTAATTAGAAGATGGGGAAAAATAAAAGTTGTGCAACTTTTACATTTATACAGCTATTAAGTGTGAGAACTGAGAATTGAACCCAGTCAGGTTGATGCTGTAGTCTGTCCTCATCATAAAAAGTTGAAAGCAAGTTAATTACTATTGCTTCCATAAAAACTTAATACAAACTTAGTGCTTTGAATAACACACATTTATTATACTTCTGGAGTTTAGAAGTGAGAAATGGGTTTCTTGGGGCCAGAATGGAAGTTTCAGCAGGGCTGTAGTCCCTCCAGAAGCATTAGAGGTAAATAATTTTACCTTCGAATTTTTAGCTTCCTTGATGATCCCTTTCACCATCTCCAAAGCTAACAGTGCAACATATTCAAACAAATCGGTCCTCTTCGCCTGCCCTTTCTCTGCTTCCATTCTCACATCTCTCTCTCTGACTCTGACGTTCTGTCTCCATCTTACAAGGACTCTTGGGATCACATTGAGCCCACTTGGATAACTCATAATCACGTTCTCGTTTTATGATTCTTAATCAGAACTGCAAGGTCTCTTTTGCAGTATAAGGTAAAAGGGGCTTAGGATGATACCAAACATCTTTGGGGATCCATTATTACACTCTAGAAGGCTGTAAGCCCACCGAAGAAACAAAGGTGAAACAAATGTAAAGGAGTTGTGTTAGTCTATTTTGCGTTGCTATAACAGAATCCAGAATCTGATGAATTTACAAAGAAAAGGGGTTTATTTAGCCCACAGTTCTACAGGCTGGAAAATTCAAAAGGCATAGTGCTGGCCTCCGCTTGGCTTCAGGTGACGATCACACACTGGGTCAAAACATGGCAAAGAAGATCAAAGGCAAGGTGGGGGCCTGTGAAAGGAACACAGGAGGTTAAAACTTGCTTCATAATAAACTAATTTCACTGGAAACCAATTCATTTGCCCGCAGACTAAACTAGTTCCTTGGGAGCGAGAACTCGCTACTGAGAGAAGACATCAAGCCACCCACAATGGTGGATCCCCTATGACCCAAACCCTCCCAGTAGGCCCTTTCTCTTAAAGGCTCCACCTCCCAATATGGTTACATTGGCAAAAAATTTCAACAGTAGTTTTGGTGGGGACAAACCGTCTTCAAATCAAAGCAGTAGTACTGAGGTTTTCTTCTTTACACATTTTTGTGGAGAAATGCATTAGTTAATTTATGAATAGTGACTTCGTTTTGATTCTTAAAGTTTCACATATGTTTTTGAAATTGTCATTTGAAATTATTATGACTTTCATACCCAGTATTAATCAAATTTGGCCAGTAAGTCTCTTTCTTGTTTAGTCCATTTTTGGTTTTAGCAGGAAGATTTGTAAAGATTAGACTATGTAAATGGATCCAAATAACCATTTTCTTTTTTGTTATTATGTGAAATACATTACTTAAACTGAAATCACTCATTCTTTGAAGTATTGTCTGACTTGCCTGTAAGATTATCTAAGTCTGATCTTTTTCTGTGGAGAACATTTTAACTTCTTAGGAAGTAAATGGTTAAGCAACAGGTCTACAATTTACTCGCTCCCTCAAAAGCAGCATTCCTTGAATATTTCTCTTGATGTCCAAAGGTTAGAATCATCAGGTGCCTTGCCATGAAAGTAAATACAAAACAATTTACATAGCAAATGTGAGGATCAAATAAAAAAACAGATTTCTTTTTTTTTGTAGGCTGGAAGAGGTTTATTTGGGCCATGCCCAGATAGGCATGACAAGTCTAAGAAAAGATGTGAGTGGGAACATGGTACAGTGAGAATCCTGTTCTGGTTGCGTATCCTGTTTGTGTGTGAGGACAGGAAGCTGTAGGCAGTTGATTAGAACTTTGGGAAACCAAGAGAGGAGAGCTTCAGTCAGGGAAGGAGACAGACCATTTACCGGGCAAAGTGTTGGGACAGCAGGCCTGGGACTGAGTGCTGTCTGGCTGAGACTGTGCTGTCCCCTCCAGTGTACACATAGGGTGGCAGAATGCTGTTCATCCTTTGCCCCAGTGAAGAAATGTGTGACCTACAATTCCTTTAAAGACTATTACCCAGGAGGCCCTTTAGAGAAGAGGATCTCATCAGGAGTTCGGGCCCCTTGACTGTATTTCCGAGGGATAGAAGTGGAGCCTGCATCCAGAGTTGATAATCAGAAGATGCTTCTCACAAAATAGATCTCCTCCAATAGTCACCTTTGTCCTAGAATTTGTGGGTATGCCTCTGCCACACATGGTGTGCTGTTGCCCTGGACTGGTGAGATTATAAAAAGTGACATGTAATGCATATTAGGAGAATCTTGTAATTCTAGAGTATCTGACCTCTCAGGACCTTTATAAGTCCCAGGACACAGGCTTCTCCATTCTTTAACGATCATCATGGACTGTTCTACAAAACAGGACGTGGGAGAGCCACAAAGGCAAAGAAGCAAATGTCAATTTGGATGCAGTGACTCTGCCTGTCTTCCGTGAATGGAGTAGGAGAAGAGATTGGAGACTGTTAAGCCTTTGCTTTGGGTCCCAAGAAGCAGGGTTATGGGCTGTCCCCGCCCTCTGCAGGTTCCCTCTTTCTCACTGCTCTGATACCCAGGCACAAACTCCAGAGGCTACTGCAGGCATCCCTTCCCAGTGCTGCCCACCCCAGGTTGGATACTGCTTTGTGCTTCCAGCTCTTTGCATCTCTCCCTGCTGTTCCAGTCTCCTTCAGGACCTTGGTTCCAGGACAGAAGCTAACAATGACTGCCCTGGAAGAAAAAAAAATGACTTCTTATAAGTAGGATAAAGTTTGGGAAAGGATACTGCTCTATATTCAAGATAATTTTAGTTTTGGAAGGAAGATTTTTGGATTTTCCTGTTCAAGAAATAAAATGATAACTGGATCAAAAAATCATTTGAACTTTTAAAATCAATACTTTTCATATTATTTTAATTTTGGTCAAAGATAAGCAAAATTTATTTGAAAATAAAACTAGTCTTTACTATCATATCATTGCACACACTTATATATGATGATGGTAATGACTGGTATGTGTATATATGTGTGTGTGTGTGTGTGTGTGAGAGAGTTCTAATGCATTAATCAAAGATTGCATATTTGTATTTATTTAAAACCAAAGCCCAGAAACAAGAAAAAGAAAAAAGAAAAACAAACTTCAGTGCTGCTTTGCAGCCTTTAGGCATTTGTACAGCTTTGAGAGTTCTTATTCCCACAAGGCAAGGATAATTTTACCCAGTGAAACTCCTTGCAGGGTGGAAAATGTTTGAACTGCTTGATGTATAAGTTAATTTAGTTGCTTCTGAACACTAATTAGATCTCTAGCTATAAAGGAGTATTGTCCTGCTTCCTGTAATTGAATTTGCTAATGAGAGTATCTGACGAAAACATCTCCTACAATTGCAGATAAATTAAACCTTTCTGTGTTCTCTAACCTATATTTTGACATTTTGATGTGGTTAAGAACATATTTAAGCCGGGCTTGGTGGCTCAGCCTGTAATCCCGCACCTTTGGGAGGCTGAGGTGAGTGGATTGCCTGAGCCCGTGGGTTCGAAACCCGCCTGGGCAGCGAGACTTCATCTCTACAATAAATAAAAAAATCAGCCGGGTGTGGTAGCACGCGCCTGTGATTCCGACTACTCGGAAGGCTGAGGCGGAAGGGTCGCCGGAACCCAGCGGGTCGAGGCTGCGGTGGCCGGGAGCGGCCACTGCACTCCAGTCTGGGTGACAGAGTGAGAATCCAACTCAAAAAAAACAAACAAACAAAAAAAAAAGAACATATTTAAAGTTAAACTTCACATGAGATTAGATAGCTGTTTTGTGTACTTATTATTATTTTAGAAAACATTAACTTTGGCTTCAGTTATTAGTTTACTTACAAATTAGCATAGTGAGAGTTTCATTTGCTTTCTCTAGGTTTTGGTAAGTTAGGGGAAGGAGCAGTGTTGATCTGTGTACTACAGAAGTGCTTAATTAGTGAATCTCTAAATTTCTGTTTAGATCTAAATATCTGTGATTATTATTTATCCCAGATCTGAAATACAAGTTACAGGAGACCTTCCACAAGGGTTTCAATACCTGCACCACGATGCTGCTTAAGTTCAGTCTTCTGGTCAGCCTCTATTGCGACATTAAGGCTAACTGTGTTGACTTGGGACTTCAGTCAACAAAAACACTTTTGAAAGTTATAGGTTGCCTTGAATCTGTCTTGAAATCCCTTGCTATGGAAGGCTCCAGAACTTCCATCCTCTTTATTTATATTGTGCAATGTTCACCTCACTGTATTCCCCACCTCTTTCATAGTAATAAAATGCTAGTTTTTAACTTATCACTCGCTACATTTCTTAATTGTAGCTAAGTATGATAATGAACAAAGTCTTAGACAATGGCATATAAGAAAAAATTAATATGTGAGTTCTAATCAGAGACTTCAAGAGAAAAGGAATGTATGTGTTCTTTCTTTATGAGCAGTCATCATGGACTTTAAGTATCAGCTATATGCTGAAGATCAAAGAGAAAAAAAAAATAGGCTAAATCTGTGTTGTATAGTAGAAACATTATATCAGTCCTCAACGATTTCCAAATTAATTTTATATGATAAATCAACTTCACCCTTAAGTCACTATAAGTTAGGGGTTGTATATTCATACAAATAAATGTAATCCTAACTAATACTTTCCAACTTTCATATGTTTCACATATTCCCTGCATACAAAATTGCAGAAATATAGAGCATTAAAAAAAATTCTAAATTTTTAAGACTATGAAATTGTTATTCATTTGTTTATATCATATTTTTTTAGTTCTGTGTATAGTAAACTCCCATTCACTATATGTCACTGAATCATAAGCTATTTCTATCTCAGACTTTCTTAATTCTTTCTTTATTTCTCCTTAACATAATGCATTTGTAATCACATTTTTACAACTTTACATTCCAGCTGAGTACAGTGGAATGTAAAGTGCAAGTCTCTAATCTCAGCACTTTGGGAGGCCAAGGTGAGAGGGTTGCCTGAGTCCATGGGTTCAAGACCTGGGCAACATAGTGAGATCTCATCTCTATAATAAATCAAGAAAAATTTTCCAGGCATGATGGTGCATGCTTGTAGTTCTAGCTACTTGGAAGACTGAGGCAGAAGGATCTCCTGAACCCAGTAGGTCAAGGCTGCCATGGCCATGAGCATGCCACTGCCCTCCAGCCTGGGCTACAGAGTGAGACCCTGACTCAAAAAAAAAAAAAAAATCACATTCCTTGGAGTTTTATATCCACAACTTCCATGCTTATTTACATTTGGAATGCTTTTTTTTCCTTCAATAATATTTTGCTAATCACATTTGTTATTGTTACTATTATCTAAATATATTTAAATTCAAATTTAAATGATTTTAATATGTTACCCAAAATACTTTAGCTTAATAAAACTCCTTTTTCTGTTATCTCAGGAAACATTAATATAGCTGAAGTAAATAAAAATATACTTTTCTCAGTTTTTAAATAATCAAGAATTTTGTTCCAAATTTAGTCTTGCATGAACAATGCCCTATAACAGAAGACAATGGAAATGCAGCTTAAAAGAGTTTCAGAGAAACCGTTTGACCCTGACATTGTATATCATGTCAAATTATCAATCAAGCATGGAAACAAAACTAAAGATATATACAAAACTAAAGATATATATGAAATAAAATTTACCTTCAACCCATTTGTGTGGAGAATATTTACCTAGAGGTTTTTTTTTTGTTTTTTTTTTTTTCAGCCAACTGAAAAAATAAAGCAATAAAAACAGGAAGGCAGCCGGGATCGGTGGCTCAGCCTATAATCCCACACTTTGGAAGACTGAGGTGAGTGAATTGACTGAGTCCACCACAGGTTCGAGACCTACCTGGGCAACTTAGCAGATCTCATCTCTACAATAAATAAATAAATAAATAAGCCGGACATGGTAGTGCGCGCCTGTAGTTCCAGCTACTTGGAAGACTGAGGCAGAAGGATCGCTAGAGTCCAGCAGGTCGAGGCTGCAGAGGCCGGGAACGTGCCACTGCACACCAGTCTGGGTGACAGAGTGAGACTCCAGCTAAAAAAATAAAATAAAATAAAAATAAAAACCAGGAAGGCATTCAATTGAATAAAATGTGTGTCTAAACAATAAGTCCAGTGAAAATAAATCAAAGCATGACAAACTGGCTCATAGGCCTAGAACATACATATTTCAAATTAGACTTAGAAATCAGAGTTCTCTGAGAATAATGTATTCAAGAAAAGTGAATTTTCTTTAGCAATACACATAATAATGGAAGTAGGTGAGCTTTGTATAGAGTAAAACATATACTCTCTTTGTCAACACATGAAATAAGTACATTTAGAAACTAGAGGCCAGGCTCAGTGGCTCAGCCTATAATCCTAGCACTTTGGAAGGCCTAGGCAAGTGGATTGCATGCCTGCAGGTTCAAGACCAGCCCGGGCAACTTGGCAAGACCGAGTCTCTACAGTTAAAAAAAAAAAAAAAAATTAGCTGGACGTGGTAGCATGCACCTGTAGTTCCAGCTACTTGGAAGTCTGAGATGGAAGGATCATCAGAGTCCAGCAATTTGACACTGGGTGCCCGTAAGTGTACCATTGCACTCCATCCTGGGCAATGGAGTGAGATTTCAACAGAAAGAAAGAAAGAAAGACAGAGAGAGAGAAAGAAACTAGAAAAAATAAGAGGAAAGATATACCTCTTATGCTTTATACTTAAAGCATAAAGTATAAAGCATAAGAAAATGTGAAAAAATATAGAATCAATTTGACCTTGAGCTTTAGAACAATTTAATTTTAGCAGACAGATTGAGTGAAAGAATTATTTTTCTTTCAGGATAAGCAAATTAAGAAAGATTTTCGCAAGTCAAGGTCACAGCAGGAAACAGATGACTCCTTCAATTTAGGAAAATTTAAGAAGGGTTGATTAAAGAACTGTTTACAAATGTGCGTCATCATTTCAGAAAACCACAAGGTCTAGTGCAGTACCCTCAGCTAGTAAGAGCGGAACAAAGAGTCTTACTAAGCCCTGAGAAAACAGGGAGAAGGAATTTTGTAGAACTTAGGAGGGAATAAGTGATATAGAGAAGGTTACTTAGAAAGACATTATGAGCTTTGATGAAGAAACAAACTCAGTAAAAGCCAGTGCTTCTTGTAGTGAATTGAGGGTGGAGAATAATAATTCCTCCAGATACCTTTCCTTTTTACCTTCAATTTCCTATTTAGAGTCAGTTGGCCAAACACATGAGATCCAAAAAGAGAAGGAGCCTCTTCCTGCTGCCACTAAAGGTCAGACTCTCAAGGTAGAGAGCAGAGTAAAAAAAAGGTGTAAAATAGACCCTCAGATCTCTGTAAAAAGGGGTAAATCAAAGTTATACAGCATGTCAGAGAATAAGACATAAGACTACCAACACTTTAGTGTTCAAAATTTAGTATTAGCTCATGGGCAAAGCACAGAAGATTAGTTATATAATAGAAGATACACATTTTTGTAAATTTAGGATTAAGGTGACAGTGGTATGAAAATGGAAAGAAGAAAAACATAGATAGGATACAGATGATGAGGCAAAAAGGGATCAGTCAAGCTACAGACAGTGGAAAATAACCACTTTTGTGCTTATGAATTTAGTTTTAAGAAAATGTGCAGGTGTGCGTTGTTTAATCAATTTTTAACACATTCTGTTAGGGTGCTTTGGGATAGCCCAATTGTGATGTAGAGTAAGCCATTGGATATTGAGATAAGGATCCCAGTGGGAAAAAAATACCTGTGGTGAGATATACACTTGGGATTCTGCACTTAATTAATTATTGTTAAAAGTATCGAAGAGCAAAAATCACTGAAGAAAACAAAGAAAAAAAAAAGAAAGAAGGGAAAAATCCTAGTAATCAATATGTTTAAAAGATAAAATAAATCTGGTAATAAAGCTTCAATACTAAAATTAAACTTGTCATCACAAACAAAGTTTAGGAAGGTTTCCTATTTTTGTCAACTGCTGAAAGAACAGAAAAAACACACTGTATTAATATTAGGTGGTGAGAAGAAAAAACATACAGTGACCTTGTTTACGGAGGCAAATTCTTCATAAAACTTGATATCTATGCCCATGAGGGCCTTATACCAAGTTTTCTGTATTTTCTCTTTTTTAAAAAATTTATATTATTTTAAAGATGTAGGGACAATTCAGGATTAGGTATGCAAGTGGTCATCGTACAGGTAAAGCTTGGGCCTCCCTTTGGTCCCCACTTTGCCTGGTTTGAGCTCAGGTACCCTTCCTTATTAATGTTATGTCCCCCCTCCCCCTCCTCTGGCAGTTTCCAGCTACTGCCAATCTCTTTCTTATAGTATTATGGTAAATATTCAGGGTCTGCTTATGATTGAAAACATATAGTACTCAAGTTGGTGAAATGTCTATGGCACGTAATTACATGGAACTTAGAGACGAATTTCTCTTGATTTTCCTAGATAGTAAATTAAAAATAAAATCCTAAGTCCCCAACCAACTGAAAAGAACCTCTCTTGGCCCAAGAGGCCCAGGAAATTTAAAACACTGAGTTCTTAACCATGAGGAGAAGGGAAATCAGAGACGTCTCTTTACACCTCCTCCCTTTTTGGTGTTTAGGCACAACTGACCAGCATTAATGTTAAAATACAGATCATAAGACTGACAAAACAGATGCTTTGTGACACCAATATACCAAATTATCAACAAGACCTACTTAGCATCCCTGTCTTTATTTAAAATTTTCCTTTCTGTTGACTCCAAGCTTTAAACAGAGACTTACTCCTTTAATCGATTTCAAATTAATGAATCTCTCAATCTACCTGCCACCTATAAGCCCCTACTTCAAGATATCTTGTCTTTTTAGGAAGAACCAATATATACCTTCCATGTATTGATTTACATCTTTGCCTGTAACTTCTGCCTCCCTAAAATGTATAAAACTAAAACTGTTATCTGACTGCCTCAGGACCGGCCAGGGCTTCTTGAGACTGACTTTTCCCAGGCCTTGGTCGCTCATGTCGGCTCAGAAAAAAAATCTCTTTAAAATATTTTACAGAGTTTGGTTTTTCTATTAACTGCTGTAATACATAAAATATTTAATTGCATAAGTTTCTGCATTCAGAATTATGAAAGACATTTTACCGCCCCCCCCAAAAAAAAATTAGGAGCAAAATTCTGCAATTTCAATGAATCCTATGCCTGCCAGAACTGTCTTACTTTGTTTTTCTCTAGTTTTCATTTTGGACTTTGGTAAAAGTAAAGGTTGAGAAAAACTATTTGATCTCTTCCAACTTAAATATTCTATAATTTTGCATTCCAACTGTCTAGAGATGTTGAATCCTCTATAGTATGCAATAATATAAACTTACACATCTGCTTGAAAGTTCTCTGCTAAAAGTATCAAAGTTAACTTCACATCTGAGTAATTTATATTTAATTAGTGACTAAATAGGTAGCCAAGAGTTATTACAGCTAAGACTGTCACTATCAGAGCCAAAAACATTGAGTATTTTGAAGAAAATTGACATTTTCTAATAGCTATGATTTTCAAAATTAAAATATTTCCACATTTAGCAATCATTAGAATAAATATTTGAAGTTAGTTATCCAAGCATTAATTTAAATGGTATTTTGACTCTTATTCTCTTTAAGCATTCTACTTTAGTAACTTAATAGAGACAAATATAATATTTAACAGAAAAAAGCAATAGGAAGTATCTATTAACTTATGTTTGCCTGTGATATATTTTCCTCAAATAAAATGAAAGTATGCAATTGTATATTATTTGTATAAAATGCTATTAATATTATAGTCATATTGTTAAATTATTAGCATATATATATACAGTTTCTGCCAAAAAAACATTAAAAATTTCAAAACTTAACTGCAAAATACTAAAATTTTAAAATAACCATATTTGAAATAAATAAAAATAACTCTAGAAACTAATTTCAAAATAATGTACTTGGAAATTCCCATCCATTATGAAACAAAATAAGGCAGAAAGGAGGTAGTTGCCTGAACAGAACTCTACATGAAAATATCACTTTAATAACTGAATATGAACTAAGCAACTAAACATTTTTTAAAAAGACATTCACATATATTTATACATATATATACAGGGTTTTGTATATTTGTGTGTAATTCTTCTGTATTAAAATCATTTTGAGAATAAGAGAAGGTATAATTCTTTAAAAATACAAGATTTAGGAATAATCAAAGAAAAGTTTAAATAAATGAAGATCATAATAAATTTGAAAGAAACCAGTGTCATAGTAGATAAAATTCATCTAAAAGTCATCAACCAAGGGTGGAAAAAATTAAGAATCCCTTGCATTATCTAAAAGTAAATGAATCAGATTTCTGATTAGTCAATGATATGGAATATATTTGAGCTCCACCACAGGCATGAGAGCTCCTTGACAATGTTAACTGCTGAATCTGCTAAAGCTTAATATTATGACTGTAATTTTCCTTTTAAAATATATATTTCTAGTTTAATTCAGGCAAAATCATCAAAAAATTGAGGTAAATTCTAGAAGACACTGAACTAGTATGCCTGAAACCTGGCAGTCATAAAATCAAAGAGGTCTGAGAAATTGTCATGGCCAAGAGGAGGCTAAGAAGGTTTGATGACTAAAGATTCTGTGACATTCTGGGTAAGACTATGGAACTGAAAATGACAGAAGGGAAAATCTAAGCAAATCTGAATAAAATATGCATTTGAGTTAATAATAATGTATCAATATTACTGTAATAATAACAAATGTACCATATTAATATAAGTGGTTGATCATAGAAGAAACTGGATATGAACTCATATATGATCCCTTCTGTACTATCTTTATAATTTGTCTATACATCAAAGCTATTCTAATATACAAAGTTTATCTTTGAAAGTGTTCCACAAGCTGATTCCAATAAGCCATAAGACAATCTTCACGTATAGATAAAAGCTCTGTGAAGAGCTAGCATTGTAACTCAGGAAAAGCTATTTCAACTCTCTGAGACTTGATTTTCTCATCTATTAAAAAACATAATGATACTTCCAAATCCAATTTGGTAAAAAAAAAAAAAAAAAAAAAAATGTAGTTCAATAATCTTTGGAAATTGTAAAGCACCCTTCACATATTATGTCATCATTATTATCACATCTCTCTCTATTTATTTCATGCTGCCTCCCTGTTTTATCTTTTAGTTATTCATAATTACCTAACTAGTCTCAGTGTCTATGTATCTTTATTTGCCTTCAAGTGGTAGAGTTTCAATTACCCAAGATAGAGAAGGAATTGGTTGTATTTGAGTCCAATATCCCAAGAAGATACCTTGGGGGATGCTGCTAACCAACTCAGTTGGGACAGTGGGCTAGAGTAAATTTTCTTGAGATAATGTAGACTGTCACTGTTTCTTTGACCTTCTCCCTTTTTCTCTGTCATCTTGCCTACTCCACCCCATCGTCACTGGCTACCTAGTTTTCCCCCAAACACCTCAGTCATGTTTCAGTGTCAAAGCAATCGCTGGGTTTTCTCTACCTGTAACATTTTCCCTTCTGTTGCTCGTCTACTTGGCTGACTTCCCCATCCCTAAGGCTTTGTGTGAGCATCACCTTCTCAGTAAGACCATCTCTGTTTACCCTATTTAAAAACACATTTTGATTCCCACTATTTCCAGTTACCTCTAGAATCTTAATTCTCCTTATACTGCTCAATTTTTAAATCAATTTAATGCTAGTTATTTGCTAGTATATTACAGAATTGATTTATTTATTGTTTATTCCTTTTCTCCTTTCACTGAATTTATGTATGCTCAATAAGGGCAGGCGCATTTTTAAATGTTTTATAGGCATAGCTTCAGTGTCAAGAAAAGTACCTGGCTTATAGGAAATATTCAGTTAATATTTGTTACATACGTGAATAAATGATCCAGGGAGTGAATACATAGACTATCTCTGACATATATATATATATACCCAAAGTAAGAGATGATGCATTAAAAAAAATCCATTGTCTTAGAATAATGCATGAATGAAATGCATGTAGGCTTAATGAGCTATACTTAAATTTGGCAAAAGGTCTTGTAAGGAGGAATACTTGATTTTGTAAGCCTAAATATTTTGTGGATTTTAAAGACTCAATGTGTATGTTCTCATAAAATAAGAAAAATAAACCTAAATGTCTGTATAAAATAAGGAAAACAAGTCTGAATGTCTGCATAAAATAAGGAAAACAAATCTACAAAACAAATCCACACGTCTGTACTTATGAGAATGCAAAATCAAGGAACACTTTGGGAGCCTGGGGGAAGAAGACAAAGCTGAACTTTGTATATCTGACTTCAGGAGCCCATGAATGTGCAGTCACTTTCAATATTCAAGATTAAAATTAGAAAAGTAATATTGGAGGAATGGCTGGGGAGCAGTTGAGGAGGAATCTAAGAAGATATACATTAAGGGAGATCTTGTATTTGCAATAAAAGATTGTTTATTGAGTCTGGATGCTTAGGTTCTTCGGAATTATTGAATCTCCTTCAGACTCAACCAGTCAATACAAATTAATTAAATGTTTATTCTTTTCATCTCCTTTGCTTGAAATAACTGGAGGTCTTTGCTGAATGGGGCAAAAAACTAGCACTATGAAAAAGTAGAGTTCTTTTCTTGATGTGATGACTTTTGGAAAATGGGTTAGACTATTGCAACTATGGCATTCTGCCGCTTTGATTACACTGCCTGAGAGCTGACACCAAAAATGTAAAGAAGGTAGACACAGGAGGCAATAATTGTAACCAGACTTCTGATGATAAGACAGCTTGCCTTCACAATCCTTGACATATAATTAATTCTTAGATTTCTAAGTAAGTTCATTATTCTCCAATAAAGCAGTACCCTACTGATCACAGCATCAATACTCAAGTATTGAATTAGTTATACATTTGTCAAATATGTACTGAGAGCACCTACTATATGCCTGTAAATAGCTCAGGTACTTTAATTTGCTAAGATGAATTTTAAAATATGCATGCCATCTTAAATCACAATCAAACCTGGGTAAACTTCTTCACTTCAAACTGACTATAGCACTTAAATGTCAACCTTCCCCCGAGTTTTAATGAAATTATAAGAAATAATATTTTAGAAGTTTTACCTCTTTCCACTACACTTACATCATCTCTGTGTTTTATATTTTAGAGCACAGGAAGTAATAAGGAAAATCTAGTTTTTTTTTAATGTATTCAACTTGTATTTACCTTCTCCACTCAATATTTGAAACCTAAAGGAAGCAAAAGGTGTAAAAGAAGCAACTCCAGATTGAGCCATATTCCTCCAGAAATAATGAATTAAGTTAAACTTCTCCGGATGAATTTTCTCTTATAATTTACTTTGGGGCTTTATCTGCAACACAGACAATCCTCAAGTAACAGAATCAATTTGCTTAGAATTTGCTTATATTAGTGAATGACTGACTCGGTGATTTTTCTCTTTCAGAATATATTGCAAATCCAGGAAAAATCTTGGTGATGGAAATGTTTTCTTTTTGGTCATCAAAATATTTAATTGGAACCCTCACATCCCCAATATGTATTTTTCTATTACCCTATTTTAAAAATAAAATTTTTAATTATTTATCTACTCTAGATTTTTAGGGTACAAGTGAAGATTTACTACATAAGTAGACTACATTCAGGTAAAGTTTGGACTTCTAAGTAGTTCTCACTCCCCCTAGGTATCCTTTGTGTTATCACATGTTCCCCATCCTCCTGCCACCCTCCCTGCCCTAGCGGTGCCCAGCGACTGCCCATCCCTTCCCTTTGCTAATGTGACTAGTGATCAGGGCCCACTTATGAGTGATAACATGTGGCATTCAGTTCTTTGCTTCTGTGATAGTTCACTTAGTATGACCGTCTCTAACTGCATCCAAGTTGCTGAGAAGGCCATGATATTGTTCTTTATGAATGTGTAACACTCAATCATGTATGTATATATGTACCACATTTTCTTTGTCCAGTCCACTTTCGATGGGCAGCAGGATTGGTTCCATGTGTTTGCTCCTGTGACTAGTGCAGCAATAAACATGTGTGTGCAAATGTCTTGATAGAGCATTTGATATTCCTCTGGGTATATTCCCAAGAGAGGAATCGTTGGATAGTATAGAAGATCAATTTTCAGTTATTTTAGGATTCTTCACACTGCTTTCCATAGAGGTTGAACTAACTACATTTCCATCAGTAGTGTAGAAGAGTTCCCTTTCTCCACAGCCGTGCCAGCACCTATTGTTTTTGACTTATAAATGATAGCCATCCTTACCGAAGTTAGGTGGTATCTCACTGTAGTTTGATTTGCATCTCTCTGGTGAATAGTGAGGCTGAGCATTATTTCATGAGTATGTCGGCTGCTTGTGTGTTATATTTATGGAAGTGCTGTTCATGTTTTTGCTCACTTTTTAATGGTGCTGTTTGTTTTGTTTTTCCTTTCCCTTCGTTTGAGTTATTTGTAGATACTGGATGTGAAGCCTTTGTCAGATGCATAATTAGCAAAGATTTTTTTCCCCAATCTATGGGCTGTCTCTTTACTCTTTTGATGTTTTCTTTTGCTGTGCAAAAGCTTTTCAGCTTGATGAGGTCCCACGTCTATCTTATCTTTTGTAGCATTCACTTTTGGGGACTTGGTCATGAATTTATTGCCTACTCTGATGTTCAGAACATTTTTCCTATGTTTTCTTCTAGGAATCCTACAGTTTGAGGATTAACATTTAAATCCTTGATGGATTTTGTGTGGATTTTTGTATATAGTGATAGGTAGGGGTCCAGTTTTATTCTTCTGCAGGTGGTTGGTCAGTTTTCCCAGTATATTTACTACATATGGTCTCCTTTCCTCAATAATTGTTATTGGTGGCTTTGTCAGAAATGAATTGGTTGAGAGACCACGTTTTTACTTCCAGAATCTCTGTCCTGTTTTATTAGTCTATGTGCCTATTCCTGTACCAATAACATGCTGTCCTAACTACTGTGGCTTTGTAATAAAGTTTAGTCTGGAAGTGTGATGCCTTCTGCTTTGTTCCTTTTGCTGAAGATGGTTTTATGTATTCATGCCTCTTGTTTGTTTGTTTGTTTCCATATGAATTTCTGTGTTGTTGTTTTCAGGTCTGTGAAAAAAGATGTCAGTAATTTGATGTATTACTCTATTTTCTGTCATTCAGCCTCCTAGAACTTTTGTGTGTCATTTGCACCTTGAGATATAGTAAGGATACCCTTACTTCTTTGGGGATCATTTGCATTTTAAATTTTATATTTGATTTTAAAGTATGGAATTAAAATTTATATTATTTTTAAAAATTACCAGACATCATTAACAGGCAGAATTGTTGTTGATTTATTTTTTGAAGGAAGGGGTAGGCTATAGGATACAGAGGGAGGGAGGGAATGTTGGGTAATACATTTATGAGCTTCTTACATTGTTAAGAAATGATAAATGCATTAGAAATAATATTTTTACATTTTTTAAATGAACTAAAAGTCCTATTTTTGCTGTAATCCAATCCTCTAGCATAACTTTTAAAAGCAACTTTTCAGAACAGCTCTTGAGATTTAAACTGCAAATGTGAGACAGCAGTCATATATTAGGTTACTGTCTTTTTGTTTGTATAGCTTACAGGAAACCTCTGTTCAAATTCCTCATAAATAAAGCTATGAAATACTTTTAGTATAAACAACAAAAAAAGAAAATTTGAGTTCTATTTGTAACAATTTATAGCAAATTCTCTGAACAATTAATGATTAAAATAACTATTCTTTCATAACAATGTCACTGTGTATCCTTAGGTGATTATTCTGACTTTTTAAGGAACAAATATATTTGAATATATTTGACGAGTTGTAAGGATACTTCTTTTACTTAGAGTTATTTCTTAGGATTTTGCAGAATTTAATTGTATTAAAAAGAGAACTAAAGAACGAACTGAGTAACAAATATATTAGCCGGGCTCAGTGGCTCAGCCTGTAATCCCGCGCCTTGGGAGGCTGAGGTGAGTGGATTGCCTGAGCCTGAGGGTTCGAGACCCTCCTGGGCAACTTGACGAGACCTCATCTCTACAATAAAAAAAACCAAAAAATTAGCTGGGCGTGGTAGCGCACACCTGTAATTCCGGCTACTCGGAGGCTGAGGCCGAAGGATCGCTGGAGCTCAGCAGGTCGAGGCTGCGGCGGCCCGGAGCGGCCACTGCACTCCAGTCTGGGCGACAGAGTGAGACTCTGACTCAAAAAAAAAAAAAAAAAAAACCAAACAAACAACAACAAAAAAACCAAATATATTATGGGCTATATGATTGCTGCAGTTTATTAGATCCTCAGTAGAATGTGTACTCCCTAGCACCATATACATTTTGTGAGATTATTTCAACAGATTAAATGAATCTTTTCCTGAATTCAAATAAATATTTTATTCAAAACCAGATACAAAATGTTGTCGTATTGTATTTTCTTTTTTTTTTTTTTTT